>NC_072783.1:12778041-13078041 GCF_022539595.1 Amphiprion ocellaris | reverse complement strand
CTCAATATTAGTTCAAAATTGGTTCTAGTGACATGTGTTTCTTTTGACAGAAGTGGCAACGGAGATTCTTCGTGCTGTACGAACATGGCTGTCTGCGCTTTGCTCTGGATGAATCAGTGAGTACTGCAAGTTGTCCAATGTTGCCACACTCTCTCCTCTCGTTTCACAGAAGCCAGTCTGACCTGCACTTTAACTCTGTTCATTCTCAAAATTAATTCAAGTTCGCACTAGTTTTGTGTCGTCGGGGTGCATGGTTGCTTCTCATCACCGGAGGTCCAGGCGGTGCGAGGTTTGCATTCTTAAACACAAGGCATTTGCAAATCTGAAAAAAAATGTTAAAAAGCATTCAACATAAAATCTTTTATTTACCTTTACTCTAATTTCTAGCTCTAAAATGTTTTTTGTATGCGCTGGCTATTGGGAGACACTTAGACATCATAAACAAAAATGGGATTGTTGTGACTGGATAGTCTTGCAGGAGGCTGTGCAGTTCACTATAAAGTTTCACTCTGCACCATCACACCGGTAGACACTGTCACTACTGCAAACTGTAGTGGCATGGAAGTTCATTGTCTCTTAATAAGTGTTGCCTTAAATTAAGTTCAATGGGCCAATCATTTTCAGTTGGCCAATGAATCTATTTATTATTTGTAACTTTCCTGAGTTAAGATTGCATGTGGTGTTATCAGTCCTTAACAGGCAATGTACCTCAGCACTTTGGGGACTAGTCATGTAAAGCTCCATGGGTTCTGTTAATTGGCTTCTTTCTCTTGATGGAGCATATCTTAGAATAATTGCTCATCTTCCTGGATTATAGTCTAGTGTGATGTTTGTATAGATGCTATCTTGACAGCTGAGGATTGATTGAGGGTCACTGAAGATCAGAGTCGTAACATTACAAGTCCACCAAATATAGGTCACTTCCTAGTTCCGTGTATTAAATGTCTTTGGTGCAGATTGTGGATATTGCATGCAGCCTGTAGGCACTGTATATGGTTTGTTTGTGCTTAGGAGCACGTGTGGTTTTACTACTAGCACTATAAACATGCGGTGTAGGCTTAATGAAACTTGTGTGTCCCCCACAATTTCAGTTGGGAACATTCTCTCATAGGGTGCTGCCAGTGTTTGCCTCTGCAGTGCACAATTAAATTAGTGAGTGTTGGTAGATATATAGTGTTCTAAGATCTGCCTGGGATTGTGATGAGGATACAAGACATGAGGGTTGACTAACACGTAAGGCTGCAAAGTCAGTGGTGCTAAAAATGTGCTACCTTACCGAAAACTTTCCACGCAGTTCATAGGGGGGTAAAGGGAGCATAGTGATGCTACCGAATGAAAATTATTTCACTTGAGATATGTCAAACACATTGGTAGAACTGATGACACCTTCAGGGCCTATTGGCCTAGAGGGATGACTGGTTGAGTATTGGAGAGTGCAGCAAAAGGCTCTGAGAACTGCAGAGAGAACCACTGTGGGAAGTCACCTCTGTCCACTGTAAGCCTGTGTTTGTGGTGGTACTGTGTCGCCAGGGGAATGTGACACGGGTGACCAAACCCATACCGGCTGATCAGGCTAGAGATTAGGCTGCTTGTGTGTAAACACGGCGGCCCACACACTGCCAGTCAGCCTACCAGAAACACACAGACTCAGACTCTGACTTTTACATGTGTTGCAAAGAAATGCCGCTCACACTGCACAGTAGTTTTTTAACTAGTAGTTGAAACTCTACTTTATGTCTTTATTTTTTTATAAGAAACAGACTCCTGGAGCAGGTGTGTCCCTGTAACTGAGTAGGACAGAGAGGGGAAAGCAGATGAGCTGACTTTACAATAGCCTGACTGTGCCTCTGTGTACAAGTCAGGCATTTGAAGTCACATTTGGTGACTCTCTTTGTGTTGCCAGTGATGACAATGGGAGGAAACTTGGTGTGTTTGCGAGAGTGCGTGTGCGCGTTTCCACTGTGTAATGTGTTTCCAGTGACACCCAGGCTGGTGTGCAGTTGTGTTTTCCTCTCATTGTAACAGTGATTCCAAAACTGTCTGCCTCATTGTCCTTTGGTCTTTTCATCTGCTCCACAAGGCAGGAAAAGTGGGTCAGGGAAATGGCTGCTTTGTGCTATAGACCCTGAGGATAGGAACTCTCCAAAACCTCGGAGCTGATAACAACACATTAATGGTCTTGATCTCATCAAGCTCATCATTGTTTACCCAGTGGCTCGAGCCACCAGTGGAAGGCAGATAAGATATGTGAAGATCAGAGTTGAGGTTATTCACATATCCCATCTTCTCTCCAATGTGGCTGTAATATAGCAGGGTGATTTACGCAAGCCACACCCACCCACTCTTTGTCTTATTACTCTTTTGATCACATTATCTCCATTACATTGCAGCCCATCAACAGACCAGCCCTGCAAAGCCTCATGACAAGGGGGTTCATGCTGAGTAGTGCATGTACAAAAACATTGCCATTTTCAACTCTGTGATGTTTTAGCAGGGTTCAAGACCAGTCTCCATGTTCATGTTTGTTGCGGACTAAAAGTAAAACAATTCTTTTGAATATGATTGTGCTCCTCATCCATCTAATATGTTCAAGATGTCAGACAAAAAATACCAGACCTGGAGTGAAATGTTTTTTCCCTTCAAGGCTAATAGTACGATTGTGCTCAACATGGTGAGCTGTAGCAGAAAGAGCTCCAGCTCTCAGATGAGGTGGCCATATTTCGGCTGTAGTTGTATTTCTCAACATTGTGCACAGATGAAAAAAATTCCCAGAAATTTTTAATTTGATTGTTTTCATGTTCTGAGATTGTTGTTTTCTCTTAAAACATTTGTCCTCATTGCCCTCTTAGGCCTACAGTTTTTCTCTCTGGCTTCAAAGTAATAGTTTGATATTTGTTTTTTTCAACTTTCTTGCTCTTAGTTAGGTAAGAGGATTGATGCCACTTTCATATTTACAGTAAAGCTGCAGTGATTAATCAATTAAGTTGTAATCAACGAAACATTCTTTTCACGATCAGTTAATCAGTTTGAATAATTTTGTAGGAAAAAAAAGACAAAATAAGGATAAGGATAAAGATAAACTTTATTGATCCCACAGTGGGGAAAGTTCACCGTTACAGCAGCTCCAAAGAAAAAGTATAACGGCAGTGCAGGAATAGATAAGAAAAAGAAACACGGTGCAAAAATTGCAGGAAAAAAAACATTATATACAGATGATTTTTTTTCTTCTTATAAATATGTAGAGGATTATATACAAGAGGATGAGGTATCAGTTATTGGAGTAATACTCAAAGCTTCTAGCCTCTTAAATCTACATATTTTCTGATTTCTTTCCTCCTCTGTGACAGTAAACGCAATATCTTTAAGTTGTGGACCAACTTCTTACCAATGTGCACATGTAAAAATTCGATGACAACTCAGCTGTAAAGATGGCTGAGAAATCAGCACTCTCAAGAAGGAATCAACCAGGGGAGGTCATGTTTCTCTAATCCTCTACCTTTATTAGAATAACCAGATTTCTCATTTACATGACAGTTATGAATTCAGCTTCCTGGAGAAAACAAACTATCACATGGTTACCTAAAGTCTCTGTCAGGTCATTAATTAAACCACAAAAACTCATCTCTATGCGTGTTACATTTTTACAGGTTTTATTCATGAATATAATTCCTTTCTGCCTTAAATGGCTGATGTGTAGCTTCCTCTAGAATTTCCATTCTGCCCTCCTCACCTGCTGTGGCTTGTGCATGTCAACTCACCTATGACTCTGCTCAAACAATGTGATACTGGAATAAGTTAACCTTACATTTTGAACTAGAAACCAAAATTCTGAGGAAAAATGCTACAAAAAAACCCAAAACATCCTGCATATTGTTACAATTGGTTAGTGACTTTTGTTATGTATGAAAAGTCTAAATCTGTTTTTTTGAGACTGTTATTAGCACTCTGGTGTTTTAAGGTGGAAATGCTCAGCCATGATGATAACTAATTAGTTTACTCATGATGTGTCTTTTAACATATAAAAACACCATATGGACATGATAGCAAGATAAAACACGTGATTTTCTCAGAGGGTCTTTAGGTGCGTGTAAGTGTACTGTATTTGTGTTGACAGCTCAGCTGCAGACTGGCTGGATACAAAACCTCATCCTGAACTTAAAACATAAAGCAGTGGGATAACAGATTTGTTTTTAATACATATTCATCTTTGCCTCAACTTGTTCAGCAAAAGAGAAATTTTGTGTTTGCTTTGTATCTTTGTATTTACTTTATTTACAGTGACACCACCTCTATAGCACATGCTTTCACTTAAAGCTTTCCACAGAAGATATTATATAACTAAGTAGTTCTTCCCATAGTTGGTGAATTGACCTTTTTATGTGAAAAATGAGTGGAGTTTCCCTTTAGGAGCATTCAATGTAAATGAGGACTGCACCATTGACAGCGAACAACAATTCAGTTGTTTTCTATCAGTCTCACTGTTTGTTGTTTGGAAGATGGTTGTATTTTACTGTGATTTACACCTTTATTGCCAATGTGATTAATACAAGTATGCTGATAGCCTTATCTTGAGCCCTAAACATTTAACTAATGAGGATAATAGGTCAATTATATTAGTAATAACATTACAGTTGTTACATATTCTGGCAAGGTCATGTTAATTTCTTTTTGCTTTTTCTGTCTGTTTACTCAGTCTAGGATCAGGGTGTGTATACTTAAACAAATATACAGCTCTCAGTCACTTCATTGCACTTCGAGGCCATAAAGTGGATGAATGAACAATTTGTCCCCCATTGATGCTCTTAAAATCTGAATGCACTCCTCGAACAAGGACCAAGAAGCCATGACATCGTCTGTTTTTCCTCTAGAAGACAGCAGTCTATCTGAAGCAGTAGCCCCTCAAAGTTGAACTATTTTCACCATGAAAAGAGGGAAAGATGCTCTCCCGTCTAAAGCAGCATTCCTCCTCCAATGCCCTTATTTGGTGAACTGCCGTGTGCTCGCAGCCCCGGGACCAGAGAGAGCAAGAGAAAGGGAGCGCTAGCCCCTAAAAACCACAGAGGAAACGTCAGATATGCCCCAGACCCAGACATTCCTCACACACGGCCTGCCTCAGCAAGCACCCAGGTCTGCTGATGCTGGCGATCATAATGCTTCAGATAGCTCAACGGCAATAGTTTAGCACGTACATCACTCTTACATGAGATGAAGACTGGAAATGGGTACAAAGTGAGGTGGATAGTTGAGGAGAAACAGATTTTTCCAGAAGAATGGAAATTGAGTTAGACCACCCTGAAAGCTTTGAGGTTAAAAGGTCAATGACCATAAGAACACCCTGAGGGAGGGTCAGTAGGAGACCGCTTAGATCCAGAACTGCTTCTGTTCTACATCTTGTTTTAGTAGGCAGTTCTGTCACTCATACTTTAGTCAGAACAGCTCACTGTAGCACATCTCTGTTTAGATCCATTGTTGTTGGTTTTCCAATCTGAAATTGACTGAGTTGGAGCCTGTCTGTTACGTTTTGATGGAGGGGACTGTGTCAAGGAACATGTACCATATAAAACAGCAGTCTCCTCCCCAGATCCTGCTGTGGTGGACTTGCCTTCGGCTCGGCCTGTAAAAGCCTCCTGGAGGATTTATCATTTATGGAGTGGGTGTACTCCAGTTAATTCTAAAGCTGGCCCAGTTATTTGTTCATGCTGTTTTTACACTATTTTGGGGGGGGGCATTTACTGTTGGGCCTGGGCTGTAATAAAAAATAAAGATTTGAGCATGGGACAATTACCTTATAGACACATCCCTGTTTTTAGTATAAAACATTTTAATTGTCAGTCTCTTGTGGGTTGTATTGTTTTAGTGTAGTTTTCTCTTAGTGTAGCCTCTCATGTCATGTCAGCCAGGGATCTCAAGAGGAGTCTGTGAGAAAGTCGCTGCTTTTAATAATATCCCATAACAAAGCTAAAATTAGTCAGCCCCATGGAAGGCAGACACAATTGAAGGATATGGAATTGGCCCAGTTGTGTAGAAATCAAACCCAGGACAATTCATTTGCGTTTCAGTGGTAGCCTTGGCAGATACATCTCCTTTGTTTTGGTGCCAGTAGCAGAGGGCAGTTTCTAGGCAACAAGTTGCTTTTATGCTGTCAACCTCAGGATCAGCTGGATTCCAGTAATCCAGGCTCCACCTAACAGCAGCAAATAACACAGAGAAGCACATTCAGCCATGGTGAGCATCATCCTCATTTCTGCGTGATATTGATCAAACACCAATCCGTTTACTAGAGCAAATCAAGTTTAATATGTTTTCATTTCTTTAAGTTACCTTTGCTGCAGACAATAAAAGGAATTATGATGTTAGGGTCTTTGGTCGATAAAACATTTTAGAATCAGAATATTGGCTGCGTCGTTGGAATGGACAGCAGTAAGGCTATGTTTCAGTCTTACAGTCTCTTTCCACTGCAAAGAGTTTTCAAGAGGCAGGAACAATTTCAGGAACCCTGGACAAAAATAGATCATACCAAAACTTCCCTGCTCTTGAAGTAATGCTAGTCAGTAGCAGTGAACTGTAATAGCAGGGTAGATTTCATGGTAAATCTCAGTTTCTTATTTAGTCATTTATCATATCAAACAGCAGAGTGAAGTGAAAAATCCATGAATCAAAATTTCACAGTTATGAATTCAGTCGCAGATTAATTTTCAGTCTATCAGCTAATGTATTACACACAGTGCTGAAGCTCTAAATTTGCATGATGTAAATGCAAAGGATAGACACAAAGCGACTTAAGTTCTTGGTTAATTTCCTGTGGTTCCTGGAACTATTCAGTCAGATTTTGTTCTTAAAGCCTGGCATGGATGCTGCCTTTCTCATTTTAGCATCTATCACTACAGTCATTAATGTGGCATAAATTTTACCACTCAGTAGGATTCCACATAGTTGTCAGCTGCTACTACTTATTCTCACATTTGATCATGTTCTTTCTAATGGAGGAAATTCTTCCATAGTGTCTGAGTCCTGAAGTACAACGCCGTGTAATTGCCATATTTGGAAGGCCCTGGGGGTTTACAGGCAAATCTTAATAAAGCTGGATCTGTGTTCAGTGGCCTTAAAAGGAGCTGGAAAGAGACCCAGCACCTGTTTTACATCTGTAGCAAGCAAAGCCCAGCACAGGCTGATAAGAGAGCGACAGGATTCTGAGCAGACACGCAGAAGGTTGCAGAGGAAGTTTAGGGGATTTCTTCACTCTGATGGTAACGAGACAATACTGGTTCAAGTGAAAATATAGTCTCAGAAAACACACAGGAAAGGTGCTTCAGTGCTTTGTCTGGGGCTAGTTCAATGTATTTCTGCTTTCACTGCGGAGATCCAGAGAGTTTTCTGTTTTGTAGCAGTTTCACAAAGCACCCACAGCTCTATATCCTTCATTGAGAAGACACACAAAGCAGCTTTAGTTTTGATGTCTAATTTCTGTCATCTCCCCTTTTCACTCAGTGTGCTGCAGCTGAAAGGATTTGACTAGTTACCATGGTGAGCTGGTGATAACAGCGAAGTGTCCGTACAGTACGGGCCCAATGTGCCCTAAGATCTGTCTCTGTGAAAGAGGGGCGGATGAGAAGTGAAAGGTTGGAGGAGACTTGCTGTTAAACATTGTGCTCCACTGAGGCATCTCTGTTAGAGTTTGGAACTATTTGTAATGTGATACCAATGATATCAGTGTTTTGTTGGGCAGTCACCCATCTAATATGGAAACAAACCAATGACTCAAGCATCCCTTCAGATTTTTTTCCACGTTTGACTTCTTTTGCCCTTTTTTATGCTTCACTGCTAACATTCCTCCACATGCAGTCATGTGACATACAGTCACATAGGCTAAAGTAATGGCTAATTTGTCATGTTGTATCCTCCCCAGCCAAGCACATTGCCTCAGGGCACAGTGAACATGAACCTCTGTACAGATGTCATTGACGCAGAACCCAAGACAGGCCAGAAGAACTCCCTGTGCATTATAACCCCCGACCAGGAGTACTTCATCAGAGGAGAGAATAAAGAGATTATCAATGGGTAATTCTTCTTCACAGATCTCTTGATTGGTTGGCAGAGGGTTGGATGCTAATGCACAGAAGTCAGAAACTCTCATGTCTGTTTGTTTGCAGTTGGAGTGAACAGCTGGTTGTATACCCCCGAACCAATAAACAGAACCAGAAGAAGAAACGCAAAGTGGAGCCCGCGACCTCGCTGGTAAGCCTCTTCAAACCGGATACAAAGCTCAGTTTCATATTTCACTTCCTTCATTCCATTGTCTTTGACTTCTTCATGTTCTCACGTCCAGGAGCCAGGTCCAGCCAAGGTAGCAGTGACTGGCTCTGGTATCCCTGAAGCAGAGAAGGTTCCAGACTCCAGCTCCATCATCTGGCAGGAGGAGCTGAACCAGAGGGAGGCTGAGGGGGCAGCAGTCTGGACTCCTGCTGACCTACCGCCAGGATCACTGCTACCCCCTGCAGGTAGGAGGAATAACACCTTTTCCTCTTTGTACAGTGAGTACGGAAAGTATTCAGACCCCTTTAAATTTTCCACTCTTTGTTTCATTGCAGCCATTTGCTAAAATCAAAAAATTTCATTTTATTTCTCATTAATGTACACTCAGCACCCTATCTTGACAGAAAAAAACAGAAATGTAGAAATTTTTGCAAATTTATTAAAAAAGAAAAACTGAAATATCACACGGTCATAAGTATTCAGACCCTTTGCTCAGTATTGAGTAGAAGCACCCTTTTGAGCTAGTACAGCCATGAGTCTTCTTGGGAATGATGCAACAAGTTTTTCACACCTGGATTTGGGGATCCTCTGCCATTCTTCCTTGCAGATCCTCTCCAGTTCTGTCAGGTTGGATGGTGAACGTTGGTGGACAGCCATTTTCCGATCTCTCCAGAGATGCTCAATTGGGTTTAGGTCAGGGCTCTGGCTGGGCCAGTCAAGAATGGTCACAGAGTTGTTCCGAAGCCACTCCTTTGTTATTTTAGCTGTGTGCTTAGGGTCATTGTCTTGTTGGAAGGTGAACCTTCGGCCCAGTCTGAGGTCCAGAGCACTCTGGAAGAGGTTTTCTTCCAGGATATCTCTGTACTTGACCGCATTCATCTTTCCTTCAATTGCAACCAGTCGTCCTGTCCCTGCAGCTGAAAAACACCCCCATAGCATGATGCTGCCACCACTATGTTTCACTGTTGGGATGGTATTGGGTAGGTGATGAGCAGTGCCTGGTTTTCTCCACACATACCGCTTAGAATTAACGCCAAAAAGTTCAATCTTGGTCTCATCAGACCAGAGAATCTTATTTCTCATAGTCTGGGAGTCCTTCATGTGTTTTTTGGTCAACTCTATGTGGGCTTTCATATGTCTTGCACTGAGGAGAGGCTTCCGTCGGGCCACTCTGCCATAAAGGCCCGACTGGTGGAGGGCTGCAGTGATAGTTGACTTTGTGGAACTTTCTCCCATCTCCCTGCTGCATCTCTGGAGCTCAGCCACGGTGATCTTCGGGTTCTTCTTTACCTCTCTCACCAAGGCTCTTCTCCCACGATTGCTCAGTTTGGCTGGACAGCCAGGTCTAGGAAGAGTTCTGGTCGTCCAAAACTTCTTCCATTTAAGGATTATGGGGGCCACTCTGCTCTTAGGAACCTTGAGTGCTGCAGAAATTCTTTTGTAACCTTGGCCAGATCTGTGCCTTGCTACAATTCTGTCTCTGAGCTCCTTGGGCAGTTCCTTCGACCTCATGATTGTCATTTGCTCTGACATGCACTGTGAGCTGTAAGGTCTTATATAGACAGGTGTGTGCCTTTCCTAATCAAGTCCAATCAGTTTAATTAAACACAGCTGGACTCCAATGAAGAAGTAGAACCAACTCAAGGAGGATCAGAAGAAATGGACCGCAGGTGAGTTAAATATGAGTGTCACAGTAAAGGGTCTGAATACTTATGACCGTGTGATATTTCAGTTTTTCTTTTTTAATAAATTTGCAAAAATTTCTACATTTCTGTTTTTTTCTGTCGAGATAGGGTGCTGAGTGTACATTAATGAGAAATAAAATGAAATTTTTTGATTTTAGCAAATGGCTGCAATGAAACAAAGAGTGGAAAATTTAAAGGGGTGTGAATACTTTCCGTACCCACTGTAGATTCATGCTTCAATCATTGAAGTGAAATATATTTTAAAAATTATTGAAACAAGTGAAGGAAATAGACAGCATATGTTGCCCCAGATGGATTAGTCAGATCAAAAATGCTTTATTTGTTCCAAGATGGATATTTGTTTTGAGCTGTCATGTGCAGACAAACACATGGATAACATTCATGTAGTCATGTCATCTGGAAATATCAGACAATACAAAAAAAAATAACAGTCCCTATATCCCAGAGCATAAGATGGTGCCTTTTTGTGTGACTCACAATCCGAGAGCCAAAGTTGTTTGATTTACTCTAATGTGACACAAAAAAAATCAACAAATTGTCACACCAAACTAAAACCAACAAAAGTGCTGCTCAAACCAGTTCATCAGTTGACCTTCCTGATGAGCTAATAAGCCAGTTAGCACAAAAATGGTGTTGTCCATATCAGAATTAGAGTACTTAAGTTTAATGTTATACAATGTGTTTAATGAGCTTCTGTGGCGTTCTCGGTTTCTTATCTCTAGGTGATTGTGCGTCTGTGGGTCAGGGCTCTGATGCGGGCTCAGTAAATGGCGACGAGGCGGACCGTGGCAGTCTGGCACTGCACGGCTCTGCCCCCCAGCCCCCCAGCGACCTGCTTTCCCCAACAGGCTCCTGCTCCAGCCTGGGAGGAGTCCCGCGCTGCCTCTCCCCAGCCCCCAGCGACCCCTTCCCCTCTGGCAGCTCCCTGCTCTCCAACGGCTCCCATATCAGCGGCTCGGTCAGCTCTCTGGACTCGGATGCTAGTGGCAGCACGGTGACCAGCACCGACAGCCACCCAGCCAACCAGAGAGGCGGTCACTCATACAGCCACCATGACACGCCACGATCCCGGCGGCTGGAGGCCGAGGCCAGAAAGGCAGAGAGGAGGAGCCGGTTCAGAAGCCCTGACAGACAGGAGAGAGAGGCCGTCCTCAGCCCCGAGAGGAGGTCAGTGGCTGTTTCTTCTGTTTATGGTCCCCATCAGTGGGATCTAAACCTTTCTTTACTGCCATGGTTCCCAACTGTTGGAGACCGACATGCTGCTTTTGGCACCTATTCTAACAACTATATCATAGTTTGAAAGCAGAGATTTGCATTTTTAGACTAAAACTTAAGCTAGTTAACATTGTATAGTGATTTTCTGTATATTAAGTTGACTTTTGAAAATCTCAGAAGAGGAGAATCATATGGCAAGAGGAAAAGAATTAATTCACTCCATAGCACTAAGTCCTGCTTCTTAGGACAGATGGTGGGATACGGGAGCAATAGTTCTGCAGTTTAATAATGGGCAATGCTTTTTTAACATGCATTAGGATTTTAAATTCACTTGTATATCTAACCATCAACCAGTGTAGGGAGCTGATAATGGAGACCACTGTGGTTCCTGTTTTTTTTGTCTTGCTCAGACAGCATTTTGAAGTGATGATAGGATTAAAAAAAAAAACTGAGTGCTGCCAAAGTTTAAAGCATTGTGGTAGACAAAAAGACATGAAAGGAAGGAAATTTTATTGTTTTCATCGAAAACACGTTTCATAGTGTATGTCTTTGACACTATATTTGCTCTCACTTTTGGTTTGTTTTTTTAAGAGCTGCCTTGCTTCAATAAGGCACTGTAGTATTAGTCCTTGTGTTTAAAAAGATAAATCCAGGTGTCCAAGCCAGGAACATTGACGATTAATCAGTAATTGCTAGTGATGGACTAAAATTAATGCAGTGATGGACTAAAATTAATGCAGAGGAGGAACATGCAGTGTAGCTGTCATAAAATGTTTTGTAGATTCGTTCTAGTACTCTCTACCACTGGATGCACAAAGGGCTGGTTACTGTCCAATGAGATGTTGTCATAGATAGAAATGTAACCTCACAGATTGTATAACAAACATACCTCTCTGCTGTACCAAGAACAGAAAACATTGCAGGCTATTTTGGATTTTATTGGGCATTGTGACAGATTGAACTGAAACTTAAGCAATAGTAAATAAAAATTTTATTTCATAAATCCAGCCAAAAGAAAATCAAATTTTGATTGTCAATGTGGTAGATGTATCAGTTATGGAAAGTGATTAAAATTAGCATCCAGCTGGTAGCCCAAGCTGAGAAACCCTATTGACAAAATAAGACAATTGGCACAGACTGAGTCATGCTCAGGATGATGAAACTGATCTCAATGTGTAAAATCAGTGGTGTCCCTTCAAAATATATTCTGCTTTGTTTTTTTGTCATCTGTTGTGCCATTCCACCTTAAGTCTGGTACACTACGTGTGACAGTACTGTAAACTGCACTTCTTCTGCACTTCTGCACTAAATCCGTCACTTTATCTCATGGTCATGTTTACATTTCACTCAGTTCTGCTTTTCTTAGTTGTTGCTCGGCTCTAATTTTGCTTCCATTGTTCTTTTTTGCCCTTTAATATCTTATTTTCTAAGTCTTTATTTAATGTCTACTGTTGCACGAAGAGAGAGCAACGAAATTTCGATTCTTTGTATGTCATGTACATATTAAAGAATTGACAATAAAGCTGACTTTGACTTTGACTAAACGCTGGTGTTCAAAACAACTTTTTGACTGACCCACCCACACCTGACAGGCAGCAACACCCATGATGATGTTTGAGCAAAGCTGTTATGAGTAAATGTTGCACACTGAGCAGTCTTTTATACACAGGCTTTTTGACAAACTGAGTATCAGTGGAAATATTGGAACAAACTCTCTCTCAGTGTTCTATGTGGTCATTTTTTTTGCTGTATGAGACTTGAATGAGAAAACATTACACAAGCATGCAACTCAGACAGTAGACCAAGTGATTTACCTAGTGTGATAACGCCTCCCTGTCCTTGCTGACAGGTAAAGAATTAAATCAGCCTTTGATTTAACCTGATGAACCAGGTTAGTGGACTGCTTTCTTGGAATCTCAGCTCTGTGTCTCTGACACTGTGATCTGGAAATACTTGAGCCTCTGGCTTATCCTTTTAAAGGCATCTATATACACATGCACAGACGCACACAGTTCAGTGACGCAACTAGCTTTTGATGTGCTCACATACAGTCTTACAACTGGTGTACTTTTAATGAGAGGGAGGAGTAAAGGCTGCATTTGGTTAAATAAAGACATACTGGGAATTATTGTGTTCTGAGTTTCTCGTGTGTGTGTGTGGGTGTGTGTGTGTGTGTGAGTGAGAAAATGTGTTGTTTAATAAGCACCCCTGTCGGTCAACAGCCTAACTGTAAGCACAGACTGTATAAACACAGGTTCTGTACTTTCCATTCAGTAATCTCTCTCTTGGCCATCAGGGCTGTTTGTGAAGAGGTCACAGATCTTACACTCACACAGCAGAGACTGCAATATTTCAAAGAAATCTAGTGGGTGAGGGGAGTTGGTCAGTCATCTTTTTCCTCCCTGAGCCAGCTTCCTGCGCCATTCACTCCTTCCGTTTATGTCAGGCTTGAGAGGAAAATAAGAGGAGTGCCCCATAAACACATGACTTTACTGGTCCACTTGAGCCAGTTAGGGTTTATGTGAACATACTTTTTTTTGCCTGTCCATACGGCATCCAGGCAGGTAACCTTGGAGCTCATTTTGGTCTTTTACCTTATTATTGTACATGCAATGACAAGTTAACATATAAGCCTTTGGTCTGAATAAGCATCTGTGTCATTTTTGTATTAAAACCAGTTTGATATTTCTTGCAGTGTGGGGTAAATAATGTTAAAATAACTCTTTGACCTTCAGTCATGCGTAGTTACATAGAAATAGTCCAAACATCCAGTCAAATGCTTTACAATACAGGGTGTGTGAGGAAATTATAATTAAAAATCTCTATCTTAAATGTGCCATATAGAATTGCCGGTCTATTGAATAATGAGAGTGAGAAAAGGCTTCCTTAGTGTTCCTCATGTGTTTACAGGTGTAATTTATTACTGAACAACTGAAAACCCTGTTTCAGCTTGAACAACGTAAAGAGATGCTGTCATAATCTGTGGGTGGGTGTGGGGGATGAATTCAGTTTGGTGACAGGGTGTCTGTGCAAATATTTTCAAAGAAGACAAAATTGTTACATTTTCTCTGGAAAGTCAAAGCATTTGTATTGTAATGAAAGCTGCGAAGTGGGGTCAGGGTCAGCTCAAAAAGTAACTCTTTCAGGTTTCAGTGGCAACGTCCAGTTTAAAATCCATCTGTAATACAGCCAGGGAGGAAACAGAAAACACTCTTCTTTTATAGTGTAACTTTTTAGTTCACTGCTGTTGTTTACTCAGCTGCCTCTTTCATATTAAGAACAGTATACACTGATCACCCACAACATTATGACCACTGACAGTTGAAGTGAATAACATAAATCGTCTTGTTATGATGCAATGTTATGCTGGGAATCCTTGAGTCCTGACAATCGTGTTTGTTTGACATGTATCACCCACCTAAGCACTGCAGGTCAAGCAACCCCCAACCCCTCCCCACCCCTTTGCAACATCAGTCCTTGACACCAGTTGCAACCCTCAGCAGGACAACGCACCACGATACACCACAAAAACTGATCAGGAGTTACCTGGGAAACACGACAGAGCTAAGGTTCGGTACTCAGGTTCCACACTCCCTAGATTCAAATCTTATTGAGCGTCTGTGGGATGTGCCAAGATAAGCATGATCTGTGGGTCTTGCAACCCACAAGACCCACAGAATTCACTGGCACCATCCCGGTGCCACAGGAGGACCTGAGGTCTTGTGTCCATGCCCCACTGGGTCAGAGGAATTTTAGCAGCATAAAGAGACCAACACAATATTAGACAGGTGGTCATGATGTTATGCCTGATCAGTGTATATTCAGAGAGTGCAGCTCTTGTTGTAAATATCATCTAAAGTCTAAATAGAGTCAGCTGGAGCATTTATGCCACTGACAACTAAATCTGAATGGCCAAAGCTTTACCAGATAGATGAAAGACAAATCCTCAAAATGTTTTAATCTAAGGCCAAGCTCCATTTGCCATACTTGAATTTGTATCCTGACATTTGAAATGTACACACACAGAAGATGTGTTGATAACAATGAATAAAATGGTGGGATGAATGGAAGCAGCTTGTTTACACATATGGATGAGTGTTAAAATTATGAGGTGGGATTTTTCTACACAACTTTTGCAGTAAAAGAATGGAGATAAACTGAAACTTCACTTTGTTTGATCTATGTCTGTGACAGGCCTTCTGACAAAAAAAATCATTTGTGTTCTGTGTTGAGGACAAAGGCAGTGTTCGGACTCACACTGCCTTTGTCCTCCCCTCTCCTTTATTCCCTTTTAAGGACTGCAGCTTTAGCTGAAGTGTCCCCAAATAAGGTCACCATTTAGGCAAAAGAGTTATGTATTTCTCACAGCCTCTCATCCTCTTCCTCTCTGTAATGCAGATTCTTCTGTCATGGAACAAAAGGCCTGTGTGGCAATGTGTTGGAGCAGGCGGTGTTCTGTGTCACTGATTGAGGAAGGTTGCAGATGGACACTAGCGAGTGTAGGCTGTTCTTGGATCTGTGATCCACTGCTCATTGCACCCATGAGCTGGATCTTTCTCAGAAGCAGAGGGTCATTTTAACATAATCAGCTGCAGATTGTGTAGCTATAGAACACATTGTTGACAGTTTATGAAACATATTACAGCAGCCCTTTAAACTTTTGTGGATCTTTATGTTTACATTTTCGGCATTCGGCTGTTTCTAACTTGACCAGTAGAAAAAGCTTTGATCATCCCTGCGAGCGTCCTACCCTAAATTTAGGCTTTCAGTGTATGTGGTGGTTTGATTTAACTGGATATGCACAGTAACATTAATAAACCCTTTACACTGGATTAAAGATAAAGTTATCACTGTGTCAGAAACTGAGACATGGCCTAAATGTAGCAACAGTAGTTTTATTTTCTCACGTTGCATTGTTTTGCTCGAGAAAAATTAAAATACAAGCAAAGATTGCTTAAAGGCAAAACACTTTTTTTAACTGCCACTTTCCACTGTAGGAAAACTACTTGACATGCCTCATTGCTGATTGATTAAACTTGGAGAAGATAACAGCAAAAAGCTCCATTTTTTTCATTCCTCTTCATGTCCTATTTTTGTTGCTGTCATCTGTCTTAAACATCGGCATCAGCAATGTAAAATTTTCCATATAGGCTAACACAGCAAAGAGCACTGCAGGAACCATCTCAGTTCTGTCTATTGTTGTCGATGTTATGTCACCCTCTGATTTGATGTTGTGGTGGAAGTTGTGCAATTATGACTCCACCTCAGGAGTTCAGTGGATCTGACATCGCAATGGAAATAGAAGAGTTGAAAGGGCTGATACAGGGCCCTTCCTGCAAATTTTTGCAAACCCTTGTGCCTGTCCCAAGTTCCTGCAGAGGAAATGCACCTTATTTTGACAGGGTGCCCACAGCCAAAATATGTTCTGCAGCTAATAGTCCTGGTCCTAAAAAAGTGCCCACCTTTGAAAGTTTCTTCTGGTGGCCTTGAAACTCTCAAGATGGCGTTTGTGGCATTGAACGTCACTAGTTGGTCCCACAGATCTTACACGTCACTTGTGTTCAGCTTCAGTCACATTGTAAAGAAGATGTTTAGATACTTCTAGATTGCAGGATCAGGATTTAGTTCTGCTACAAGATTTCTAGGTGAAAACCACTCACTCTGCAGATTACAGTTTGTTAGTCAACTTCTGTATTTTTAATTTTTGTCCATTTATTAAAACCATTTAAATAGCGTTCAAATTAAAAGAAAATGTCAACTATATGGGTAAATTTCACCTCAAATACTAGATTTTAAAGCTATGTGAAGTTAATTTACCTAATCTTTGTGGGAACTTTTATTTCACTTTGCATCCGTAGTTCAGCTCTCTGAACTATTGAACTGTGATAGTTTGTTCCAAAGGCCTGAAGGACTCTGAAGTGAAGTCAACCCTTTACACTGTGATTAGTGAGCTGTGCGAAGGTGAAAAAAGAATCCGGGGTTGAACTTGTCTCTCTAGCTCACTTTATTCATTCCTCACACACCTTTTTCTGTCACCGTTTATGTGAATATCTTGTCTTCCTGGACAGTCTGAAAATGTGTGCCATTCAGCAGGTGCTTAAAGACTGACGGACACTTTACAATCTGTCATGGAGGTGTAGCTGTTCAGAATCTTGTCATCTGCAGAAAACTATAGTCAGAGGTCTCTGCCTGATCTGTCTGCTAGTACTTCCTTAAAGCTGGGCGCACATGCCTGCATGTATGAAGACGTCTAATGAGGACCTGACTCGATCACGTCTACTGCAGATATAGGAACACAAATGACAACTGTGTGTTCTATCAGTATATGCAGCTTCTTAACTATAAAAATATTCTGGTTTCTTCTCCTCCTCTGTGACAGTAAACTCTTACCAGTTAGCAAGACCATGTAGTAACAATAACAACCAGCTGATCCCAGGGCTGTGCGGGAAAACCGATCTGATTAGTGCTGCTGAACAGTGACTTGATTGTCAGACTGTTATAGAATTAAGGTCTTTAATTTTGTTCCTGCCCTATTAGTCCTTCACATAGTGTATTATATAATCAACTACATGTCAGCCTACAAAATGTGTGACAAGGTCCTTATAGTATAGACAATAAGTTCAGACAAGATTATGAGGTCGAAGCAACTTCTTTTGTTCTGTAGTGCATTAAGCCAAGACCCCAGATCTGAGAGGTGTGCTCGAAAAGAGAATATTGGAAATATAGAAATGATTGTATGTCAGAAATACTAAATGCTTTATGATGTTTGACTTAACCATGTGTGTGTGTTGTTTTCCAGTCGCTCCGGTGTTATTGAGAAGTTGGAGGCCTTGGAGTTAGAGAATCCAGAGAAAATGGAGGTGGAAGAGTCGAGAAGAAGTGGAGGCAGACAGGGCCGAAGTGAGCACAGACGCTTCCATAGAGAGGTAACACCGCTGTGTGCGTGTACGTGCACATATTGGGTCCAACACTGCCAACATTGTGCAGCAGTTTACAATAGATACGGTGAGACTCGTAAACAGTGATGTTAAACAACATCACATAGCAGAGCAGATGTGAGCTCCCAACACTCCCACTCCTCTATCTTTTCCCTCACCCTCACCCTTTTCCCTCCATCCTCGCCCTCTTTCTGTTCTGTCTTTGTTTTGGTTGTGGGTCAGAGGTCAGCAGCGTGTGCTGTATTCATTTCCATTTTCCATTCTGTGGTGGGATTCCCCTGGTGATTATGCTTCCCTTTCCCACCCTGGTGCTGAGTTAGACCAGCTCAAACCCGAATTTAGCATGACAGAGCCCTAACACTCTGTTTTTCCTGGACCTAGATCTTTGTTAGGCACAGATAAAAATTTTACAAACACTCATTGATAAGCAGCCAGTACTGTTTCTGTGCCTCGTACTGCACACACATTATAGCTCTGTCCTTCTTGCTGTTGCTTTGAAACAATATGTACACAGTACAGAATTGAGAGCTGGCACGTTTCACCTCACGCTATCAGTGTTTTCGTTCTCTTTGATTCAGTGCACTTCTCTGCTGAGCTAACTCTCACAAAACATGTGAGTTGGGCTGTCATGATATTTCTCAACAGCCTATTAATACCTACTCTATAATCAGTTTCCATTTTAGTTGCACTTTGCATGTATCATCTGTCTTATCATGCATGTGTCAAACTGTGTGTTTTATGGACCTTGTCCCTCACCTACCTTTCTACCTCTATCCCTCTACCTCCATCTCTAACCCTCTACCTGTAACCCTCTACCTCCACCCCTCTACCTCTTCTGTCCCTCTCAACCTGCCCGGCCAGCAGGCAGATGGGTCCCCCCACATAAAGAGCCGGGTTCTGCTCAAGGTTTTTTTTCCCCTGTTAAAAGGGTGTTTTCCTTGCCACTGTCGCCTTTTGGCTTGCTCTGGGGGTCAGGCATATGGGTTCTGTAAAGCGTCTCGAGACAATTTGACTGTAATTGGCGCTATATAAATAAAATTGAGTTGAATTGAATTGAATTACTCAAGCAGACGACATTAGAAAAGGTGCATCTTTGATTTTTGCATAGTTCAAGTTTGTGTTTTAATACATTTTTTGCTGCCACTTATTAGCTGCATATTGCGTCAAATGTAGTTTATCTTTCTGACAATGTTACTGCAGAAAAACTTAAGTGTGTTTATGTGTGTGTATTATTCAGGAGCAGAGGCGCGATGTGGGTCAGGGTCTGGACTTTCCCTCCACACTGCCCCCTCTGAGGAGAGCCAAGTCCCTGGACCGAAGGACCACTGAGTCAGTCATGACGGTAAGTATCTGCTCTACTCTGACTTTTGTACAAACAAAAAAAAGGGTTTATGATTCATCTCAACAGCATCCTCTGCAACGGTGTGATTGTAATATACACATAATCAAAGCAATTACCAAAATGTTCCCGTGAAGGAAATTACCCTCACCGTGATCAGTGTGTTTTCTTCCCTTGCTGATGGAACTAACATAGTTAATAAGAAATCAACCACTGTTGTTTGCTCAAGGTGTTTCACAGGTGTGTGGGTATAATTAAACAGTCATACCCAGGGAGTATGTACAATATTAAACTAATAATTAAAGCACCAGTAAACAAACTGGACAAAGAGGCAACATTTCACACGCATACCAGCACCGAGGTTTCAGCACATGTGAGGCTGCCAACAGATTTCTATTGTGCAATGGAGAATTATCCTTTAAAGCTGTTTGACTCCGGGTCATCTGGTAGGGCTCTCTACTGGAGCTGTGGTTTTCACAACATCCTGAATGCAGTGTGACCAAAGTGCAAAATGTGACCTCTAATAAGAGATATTCTTGAGGACTTTATCGAGTTCTCTTAGCGAAATTGTATCATAATAAAGCTGAAATTCTAAGATGGGCTTTCACTTTCTAAATATATTAGTTCATTTAGTTAGTTATTCAATACACCTTCAACTTTGAAAGATTTTCCTCACACTGAGGGGCAAAAACCCTTCAACCAAACTGATGAATACACAGCCAGCACAATATAGCAGGCTTATATGCCTACTAAGGGTAAAGTGTTAGCAAACAATTACCTATCTACACATGCAACAGACATGGTACAACCTTAGCACTCATTTGGAATCAAGTTTCAGGACACCTACTTTATAAATCCAATTTCTCACTTTAACTCTGGTTTGATTGGAATAATTCCCAATACAAAATGCCCAGTCAGGAGGGCAGCAGCCACTTGAGCTTGTTCCATGCTAGACTGTCTTTACCAGCCGATTGTCTGCTTGCCGTTTTAACCTGTGGAGATAGCGTAGAGTGTGTTTATCAGAAGTGCTTGGCTAAAAACAGCTAAAAAAAAAAAGACTTGGAGGGTCACTTTCTCTGCATTTCTCGCTGTAGGCAAAGCCTCTCATATTGTGCACAGTTATGTAACATAGTTCGGTAAAAGTTTTCATTGACACTTCAAAATTATAACATTTCTGAGTATAGTATGGATTGTAATATCTGCTTAATGCTATACCATGCTACTGTTAGAAAGCCTTTAAGGCATGAAGAGCCAGCAATGAAACCAGTTCAGTCAACTGGTGAATAAATGAGCAGGTTCGGATTTGTTCTGATTAGTTAGACATTAACACTTGAATATTGAAAGGTCAGTGTATTCAAGTGTGTCTGTAGTGTCCCACACAAAGCTTTCCCTGTTCTACTAAGCCGTAGGATCCAGCGTCAGCAGCATTGCCAGGGCTTCATCTGAGCAGACTGAGGTCGGCGGGTTGTTGTTGGGTACTGAGAGGCTGGATTTGGTTAGGTAACACAGTTTGGAGAATTAAACATTGAGAAAGGTCTCAGTGGACATCACCCAACAGCATGCCACTGGGTTTTTATGTCAGCTTTGCCCAGACTAGGGTTGTCAAGGTTAACCGGTTTTACAATAACCACGATTATAAATAGATATTCGTCACATTTTTCACAACCACGATTATCCGTAGAAAAGCCTCGCGAGAGGTGCAATGCAAGAAGCGTGAGCTGCGCTGAGAGAGTGGAGAGAGTGGCTCCTTGGCCTGTGCGCGCGCTCCTGTCTAATCGGCATCACTGCGCGCGCGCACACACACACACACACACACACAGACAGAGAGAGAGAGAGAGAGAGAATTATATGATCAGTTATGACAGATTCTTTACTCGAAGTGTCCCTAATATTGTGGCCGCTGTGCGCAATGAGGTTGCCAAGATGGGACTGTCCGCCGCACGCGCGGTAACTGTCGGTTCCGAAGTCAGCGGTCCGGCGGCCGGGCCGCCCCGAGGACCCCCCGTGCCCCGAGTTTCCTCCCGGAGCCAAAACAACCGGCGGGTCGGGAGCTCCGGTTACCTCCTGCGCTCCCGTTCCCCGCCCGTCGCAGCCGGGCTGCTTTCCTGCGTCCGCAGGCGAGGGGAAGGCGGCGGGCCGCGGCGGGTGGGGAATGGGAGCGCAGGAGGGAACCGGAGCTCCAGACCCGCCGGTTGTTTTGGCTCCGGAAGCCCGTGCCCTCCTCTGAAGATGCTGTCGGCCCGGTCCCCTCAGCAGGGAGTGTGGTCCGGGAAGCCCCGCTGCCCGCTGAGAGTGGTAGTGGAGGAGACAGTAACCTCCAGGACAGGGAGGCTGTCTGTCTGCCTGGACCTCCTGTCAGACTCTAGAGTTTTCCCTGGGAAATGATCCGGGTGTTTTGATTAATTGTTGTAAAATTAGTGGTGAATTGTTTATATAAACGTTTTAGTAAAAATAAATAAGACTCCCATTTATCCTTTTTTCTGTAGTTATATTGTCTAAAATTGTGGAGGATTATTTAAAGCTTAAAATGAA
Source organism: Amphiprion ocellaris (assembly GCF_022539595.1). Classification (NCBI taxonomy): domain Eukaryota; kingdom Metazoa; phylum Chordata; class Actinopteri; family Pomacentridae; genus Amphiprion; species Amphiprion ocellaris. The sequence goes on along the minus strand of NC_072783.1, from coordinate 13,056,058 downwards.
GTGTTTTTAGAATCTTTAAATGTATTCTTTTTATGTCTTTTTGTTTTGTTTGATTTACAAAGTAAACACTACGTTATCAACCATACATTAAATTGCAACATTCATTCTCAAAGAGGCACTTCACTAGAACCAATAAATACATATTGAACATAAATAAGTAGTAATTATACATCATTTACAAGATTCCCAGACTGAATATTTGCTGTAATGTGCCTGCCAGTTTTTGTAAGCATATTTTTGTCTAAATTAAGGCAGTATTTGCTCATTTTTTTCCTACATCATATAAGCAGCAGCACTCATATATAAATAGAGCATTTAAATCAAATCCATGTGATCAGTATCGGTAATCGGCATTCAAGGATGATCGGTATCGGTGATCAGCAGCAAAAAACCTGATCGGCACATCCCTAATTATTATTAATATTATAGAGAAAACAGCACAGTTTTTAATGCCAATCTTATAATTTTATTTTGTTTTAATGATGGCAGCTAAAGAAGCCTTTAAGTTCCTCAAGTTAATGACTGTTTTGTAATGCAATTTGCACTTTTATTTACTACAAAGACGTGTTGGAACAATTTATTTTATTTTATAAGAACAGTAAATGTTTAAAAGTTTAAGTATTATTAAAGTTTATTTAAATACAAACACTGGGTTTTTTTCTTTCATAATGTCGATAATCGTGAATAATCGTAAAATCGCAATATTTCCTTCCACAATAATCGTGGCTCAAAAAATTGAAATCGTGACAACCCTAGCCCAGACTATTGGGAATATTCCCAATTGTAGTTGCAAGTGAAGCGTTATTATACATGCTACTGTGTATTGCAATATTTCAAAGACTTAGTAGAATCCACAAAATGCCCTGTTTAATCTACCCATCCATGCTTAAGTGATGCAAACCAGGTCTGACTTTTATTAAGAAGCCTTGATATCCATGAATGATTTATTTCCAATCTTTCTTTGGCCATGGTGTGGTGGTGCGAGGGTGTGGTTGTTGTAGGCCACACCTCCATGCTGCAGGGGGCAGTGCAGCCCCCTCTTCTCCCACTCATCTCCAGGTTATACGCCTCCTCCTGCTCCATCTGTATGCAGATTTTGCCCGTTTTGTGTGTTCATTGCACCCAGTCTGTGCGGTGTGTATTGGAAAAGAGAGTGTATGTGTATGTGTGTGTGACTGTATATCACAATTTACCCCTGCTACCTGTGGTCACCATTCACGTGTGTGTGTGTTAGCATTTCTCCCACTGTGTGGAATCACAGCAGACTACGACAGTATTGAGCACTTGGGTTCTGCGAGTGGTACAGCTCAGCAACACATCTGGGAGAAGTTGCCCCCAGCCAGTGGTCCATATTTCCACAATCTTGCATTCTCAACCTTTAATTTGTCTGAGCCATTGGTAGGGTCAACTTCTACCCTTAGCTTACTGACTGAGCATGTGTTTTTGTTGCTCTTAATTTTTGAATGGTGACAATATGATCTTGAACTCAAATTTGACACATTGTCAGTGTCATTCTATAGCCGCTTCTGGGCAAATTTATAGTCACTCATTTGTTGTCATTTGAGCACAAGGTAAGTTGTGGTCATCTGCTGCTGTGACACAAAATGAAATGATTTGTGTGTGTTTCTGAGGTTAAATTGCATGTTCTCTTGTGTTCATTTTAGTCAAATGACCTGTCAATATCCTCTTTTTCTTGTTTTTAGCCGGATTTGCTGAACTTCAAGAAAGGCTGGATGGTGAAGCTGGATGAGCAAGGCCAGGTGCTTTATCAAGTTGTAATCTGCTGCTGTCATTTTCTTCAGCTAATTAAGAAAATCTGTTTTAAAAAAAAAAAAAAAAAAAAAAAGTATCAAGGACGAAGCTTCTTTCTAAAAAGGAGTGCCAGCCAAAAACAGAGTCAAAGCCAGTTCAAACAGCATCTGACCCTAAAGCATTCATGAGTGTCTGTAGCATTCTATGGCCTTTGCAGAGTTGTGGTCACGCTTTGATGTTCCACCTTCAATGGACTTAAAAGATATGGGTGGAGCCTTAAAATGCATCTTTACATGATACACAGAACAACAAACTCCAGCTGCTGACATGTACAGCAGCTTTTATTGACCTCCTGGATGTTCAGTATATGACTACCATTTCATTTGTCCAACATGCTGCTTAACTCAACTTTGTCTTTAAACTTTGCATTACCAAACTGTCTCTTTTTCTTTCCTTTTTGCAGTGGAAGAAGTACTGGTTTGTGTTGACGGATCACAGCCTGAGATACTACAAGGATTCAATAGCAGAGGAGGTGAGTTCATTCACTTCACTGTCTCACTTCTTTCTCGTTTCTACTCATGAACATTTCTTTGTGATGTCCTGTATATCATCCTTGTGTTTTCTAGGCCTCTGACCTGGATGGTGAGATTGACCTGTCCACCTGCTATAATGTAACTGAATACCAGGCTCAACGCAACTACGGTTTTCAGATTCATGTAAGAAGCTTTTCCTATTTTCACTCTAAATGCTTACAGAAAAAAATATTCTTCCCATATTAGCGCAGACTGTGGAGTACAGTGTACTTTGCACATTGTACTACACAGTCCTGTAATAAATACTTGATCTGTGAAAATCCCATTGTAATTTTAGCTGACATTATCAGAGGGGAAACAATGTGGTACTTTTGTTTAGCTGTAGATTGTTTGCACTTGATTACACAACATGTTAAAATGTCTGTAGTGGTTTTGCTCTTCCTCTCTGTATTGATATTAGGTAAGCAACTTTTTCAGCTGACATTTAGGGCTGCCACAATTAGTAGGCATCATGTTTATCTTCTGTATTGCTACGTGATTCCTGCATCATGAAGTTAGTCATTTTTGGCTCAAGTCATTGGTCAGCTGCAGCAGACTCAAACTTGTTCAAAGTAAAAGTTTCTGAAGACACAAGGCTTTGAAAGTATGCTATTACTTCAAATTACCACACAACAAAAAGGTGAATTGTACACTGTGCAGAGTTTTGGTGGCAGACCACACAAAGTTGAAGACAAAATACACAGGCGCTTCCATTTCAAGGCAGCACCTTCCATCTGTTTCTCTGCTGCTCTCCGTGTTCACATATGTTGTATTTAACACAGCTGAAATCCAAATAAAACTGTTCTCATTTACATATTTTACTGTTTCTGTGATGGAGAGTATGAAATTGTGACTGAAATCCAGTTTATTAAGATTACATGGGACCCAGCAGTCACTTCCAAACTCTGCACTGCCAAAATCCTGATTTTATAACCACAACATTGTCTGACAAACTTACCAAACAAATGAGATGAAAACAACAGCTGTGCTGTGAATTCAGTGGTATTTATGTAAAATTTGAAGCTGCCATCAAAGTCAGAGAACAATTACACGAAAAGTAGAAAAAGAGTTGCTTTAGCTTCTGTGTGTCTGTAAACTATCCACCATGTTCATGTTGCACTTAGTTTAACGTACAGAACAAACTTTTACACTTTAAGGGGTTTATTAGAGATTAAAATAATATGCCCTCTTTTGTTTTATTAAATTTTTTAGTGTGTTGGAGTTTTTTAGATAGATAGACCTTTATTGTCTCCGAGGGGATATTCATTGTCACAGGTACTGTTAGGTATGTAAGAAATACACATATCATAAACAGTTAGACACAGGACAGTAGGACAACACACATGCTGGTGAGAGAAGGGTGGGAAACATACTATGGGTGGTTAAGAGCAGCAATGGCGGAGGGGACAAAGCTTTTGCTGAAGCGCACCTGTTTCCACCTAAGAGTCCTGTACCTCCGGCCAGAGAGTAGTAGGGAGAAGTGAGTGTGGAGGGGATGGTCCAGGTCCCTGCTGACTGTCCGAGCCATGCGTGTCACAGCTCTATTGTTGAGGTGGGAGAGGTCCATGGTGGGCAGATTAATAATTTTGGATGCTATGTGTGTAATCTTAGTGAGTCTATTTCTGTTGGAGATGGAGAGCATGTTGAAGTTTCCAACTGTAGAGTGCTAAACTCTATACAGTTTAACACTTTAATATGTGAACCGTCTTCTGCATTTCATATTGTGACACATTATACAATGACATACAGTTTGTTAAAATAAAAGGCACTTACATAAAATAGCTATTTTCTTTTTTTGGTGGAAAAATGCTCAACTAATCTGTAAACTAGCTTACATAGTAATGAATAGAAAATAGAAAAATAACAGTGACAGTCATAGTCTAAACAAAAAATAGAAAGGATTTGGGTTTATTTTATTTTAGTGCATTGCACGTACATGTTTCTGTTTTTCTGGTCACTCAGTTTGTAATTCATGGTGTTTGCATATGTTCATGTTCAGACCCAGGAAGGAGTGCACACTTTGTCGGCCATGACAGCAGGCATACGCAGGAACTGGATCCAGGCAGTCATGAAAAACGTCAGACCCTCCACTGCTCCTGATGTAGCAAGGTCAGTACAAGTCACAATGTTACTGTTACACGTTTTTTAGCTCTGTATTGTGTTCTATATTTTAAAACAGTTTTGCTTCGGCTGCGTCATTTCAGAGGTTGATTAGATTCTTTTTAACATTTGAGTTTTCCAAACACATTCACACCTCAGTCAGTATTCTAACGTGTACTTTGAGGTTATAGCTTAAGTATTTTATTTAATCTATATAGCATGGCAACCGTATTTTGAACTTGTTTTGCTGCGTATATGTCAGTAAATAATGAAAGTATCATACATCTTACATTTGTTTCAGCTTTCAGGAGATATCGGGATACGTGTACACTACCGCTGAAAAGTTTGTGGTCACCTAGACAATTTCATGTTTTCCATGAAAACTCACACTTATTCATGTGCTAACATAACTGCACAAGGGTTTTCTAATTATCAATTAGCCTTTCAACACGATTAGTTAACACAATGTAGCATTAGAACTAGGGCTGCAACAACGAAAAGATTAAATTGATTAAAAGCGATTATTAAAAGCGTTGGCAACGAATTTCATTATCGATTCATTGTGTCGTACGATTCATGTGTCACTCGCCATGTCGCGGAGCCGTCTACTTCACCTGCAGAGCTTTGTCAATGCTGGCTGACTGAAATAAGGTTTTAAAACACAACAAAAAAAAACTCCACCTGCAGAACAACTTGAACAGAGCGAAGTGGAGGTAGAGCAGAGGCGATATTTTCAAAGGAAAAGTAAATTCAACAAATGAAACATGACCGACACGGAGAAAACAGTTTGACCGAAGTTCTGTGAGCATTTCATGCTTCACAAAACCAAAAACATGCATAACATGCAAGCTTTACAAAAGTGATATGAGATGGCATGGGAGCACCACGATGATGATGCAACACCCGAAACAGAAACACATAGGAGTCACCGATGAGGATGAAGGGAGTTCACCAGCAGGGTAAGTCACTACAATATCCTACGTTTGTTCCATTTTTAAGTGAGGAAACATAACGTTAGTCTCTCTGGTAGCTCGCCTGATGCTAGCATTTGCTTGTTAGTTGATTGACAGTGATAGGGTGTGTGTGTGTGCAAGAGATACTTTTTATTTCACTTTAATCAGCTTAGGCAGGGTTTGAATATGCTTTATAAATAAACGTAACTTGCACACAATGGCGGTAATAAAGATTAAGCCTCAAGTTTTAATTTTCTGACAAAGTCTGAGTGAAGAAACTGGTCTGTGTTGGAGTGAGACAGGGGTTAAAGTACAGGGGTTATTGACTGATTTTATGTAATGAAGTATAATGAAGTGCTTGTACTTTAAATATATACATACATACATACATACATACATACATACATACATATATATTTATTTTTTTATTTATTTATTTATTTTTTTTTAATATATTTTTATATTTATTTGTGTGTGTGTGTGTGTGTGTGTGTGTGTGTGTGTGTGTGTGCTTTGCTCTTTGGACTACTTACATGCCTTAACCTAATGCTGCAAATAAACCAAGATAATTATTAAGTTGTTGTAAATTGTGCTATAATACATACTCATACTATACTATCTTTCTCATTTCATCAACAGCAAAAAATGACAGGCTTCATGATGAGAAAGACATCATGTCCACCACAGCAAGCAGCTGTCTTGACTGAGAGCATCCTCAACATGATTGTCACTGACATGAGGCCTCTGTCAGTGGTTGAAGACAAAGGCTTCACTGCAATGATCTTATGTGCTCTGTTACTCCAAATCTTCTATTTCTGAATAAAGAGATGGAAATTAAAAACATGTTTTGTTTTTTTGTAATCGAATTCATCGATTAATTGAAAAAATAGTCATCCGATTAATCGATTATTAAAATAATCGTTAGTTGCAACTCTAATTAGAACACAGCAGTGATGGTTGCTGGAAATGGGCCTCTGTACCGCTATGTAGATATTCCATTAAAAATCAGCCATTTCCAGCTCAAATACTCATTTACCACGTTGACAATGTCGAGACTGTATTTTTGTTTAATTTAATGTCGTCTTCATTTAAAAAAAAATGCTTTTCTTTCAAAAATAAGGACATTTCAAAGTGACCCCAAACTTTTCAACGGTGGTAGTGTATATAGATAAACTACAGGAGTAAATCTGGCAGTTTAGTAATACAAGTTTCTCTGGCAACAGTAGGCAGTGATACATAAAGATGGCAGAGTGGGCCAGTGGCCAATATAGCACTCCAGCTGGGCTTGCTATACACTGGCGGAAGCTGTGTATAACCAGAAAGCGACCATATTGTCTCCACAGCCTCATCATTTGGGAGGAGGAGAAGTAAGCAGAAAATTATTTGCCTTTCTTTTTCTCTGTCTTTCAGTTCAACTGAGGATCACAGTTCCTTCTCTGCTTTGGAGGGTCTAGTTAGGCCAGATGTCACTCAGGACTCTCCGTCGTCTGAGGCCTCGTCTGCGGAGAGAGAATCTACTCCAGGTGGCATAAAGAGCCGAGCGCGTGAACGCAGGCGAGAAGGCCGCTCTAAGACCTTTGACTGGGCGGAGTTCAGGCCCATTGCCCAGGCTCTGGCTCAGCAACGGGCACAGGAGGCCAAGAGCCTCCAGGCTGACATGGGAGAGCTTGAACGCAACCGGAGAAGAGAGGAGAGACGGAAGAGGTATGAGTTTGTGACGGGCTCAGAGAACACATCCGAAAAAGGAGGAGGGAGAACAGACTATGAGAGTGAGGAGGGAGTTGGACACACAGATTCATTAGGTCCAGCGTCTTTGGAGAGGCAGCAGATGGTGGAGGAGGTGATTGAAGAACACTGGCGACAAGTAGAGAAGACGCCCATACGGGAGGAGAGGAGAGTACCTCTGCCAACCACAGTGCAATCCACAGAGACTGCAGAGCTTGAGCAGCTCCTGGAGAATTACAAGCAGGGGGTATGTTTATCTCTTATTTTTAGTGAATTTTGTAATTGTTGTATTCAGGTCACTTCAAATGTACTACGTACACAAACAAGTTATCAAAAAAGCCTTGGCTCTGTAAAAAAAAAAGTCGTAGGTGCATACAGACCCTGCACACACCTTCTGTACGTAGGAACATTGGTCAACTTGAATAATAGGTCTGCCTGGAGCAAATAGGTATGATTCAGAAAAGATGGATTTATTATTTACAATTGCTGTAAAACACATATTTTCCTGTACCTCAGTTTGCTTTCCTGCTGAGTTCAAATCATACAAATTGACTTCTGGGTTTTTTTTGCATTAAATTACCCTTACTGTTCTAAATTTGTGATTCTTATTTATAGAAAATGTATTAAATAATAAATTTCTTTGTTAATTGTAACTGTAGATATATAAAATTTCAAACATTTGACACAAACTCGTTTAAAATTTCCTAAGTTGGCTTTTTAGAGGATTCTATAGTATAATTCTGAAGTCTGATGAATATGGGTCAGGTGAAGCAATAATGGTTGTCCAGTCAAAAAATCTACTAATGCGCAAATAATTTTTTATTATTTAATTATTTAGTTTGTAAAATGTCCAAGAATAGCAAAAACGGACTCTCATATTGTTTCAGAGCCCAAATTGATAGTATCAAATAATTGACTTCATCTGAGTATGAGTCCAAATCATCTGGGATATTCAGAGAGCTGTCATAGAAGACAAAGGAGAGCATAAAATATGACCAATTTTGAAGCTAGAAAAATGAGTAATTGGCACGTTTTTATTGAAATAGGATTATAAATCAACCATCGATTATTTTGTAATATATACAATAACTGATTAATGAATATTTGTTGTTGGGTCGTTAATGATAGAATTGTTTCACTTTTACCCAGATAACATTTTTATGTTCATCTTTTATTTCATGTCCTTCATTATGGCAGTAAATACAATTTTCTCTTTAAATTCACACAAGTAACAAATGCCACAAATATTAGTTCTTTAAAGAAATGTATAACTAATTCAGCATTGTCCTGCTGCTCCTGTAGATAGAGGACCTGAAGGCCCAGTTGGAGAGCTGTCACCAGCAGCTCCTCGACTCAAACAAGCACAAGCAGGAGCTGGAGCTCCAACTGAGAACAGCTCTGGAGAGAGACCAGGACATCCGATCTGGTTACATCTCTCCGGTGAGTTATCACCCTCTAACATGCAGCTGCATTACACTATATGTTGTTCTGCTGTGATGGAAAGAACTGTTGAGAGTTTCAGAAGTATTTTCTCAACTGAAGAGTATTTTTCACTTCATTTTGTAACATTCCTTGCATGTTGTAATTACTGTAAGAAAACATTAAACAAACTGACATTGAACCAACAAAATGGCTACAGATATGTACCTTTGCATGAGTTCATTGCATGTGAAAAACATTGAGATACTACTACTACATTGGCTTCTACTAGTTAATCTTCTTCTCTGTATGTTACAGGTCTGAAATGTATCTGAACTCATGCTAGCAGTTACTTAAGTATTGCATTGATTGTGGACCAAAGAACTGCAGTTTTGTGGTTGCTGATGTGACTTGCAGACAATTATTTCACTCTTAATGCAAAAGAGAAAAAATGCCTTTCAAATACCACAGCTTAATGTAATTATTCAGTATTTAGATATTATTAGGGAAAAAAAGCTGTTAATCTGAAAATTAAAAGTGGTATAGAGCAAAATAGAATTTAAATATAATTTTAATGTTGAACTTCGCATTTCATGACTTTTGAGAACTCAAAACAGAAAAGGGATATGTAAAGCAAACAGAATATGGAAAGGCTAAAAAATGTCAGTTTCTGTGAAAATTCCGATTAAAGTTTTAAATTGCTTTTCCTTTTCAGCTAATTTTCCTCCCTCATCTGATGTGGTTAATATGCGTCTTCTTTACATACAATCAGAAAAATAGATAATGGAAGAGCAAAAATTTCATGAACATTTAATTTTTCAATTTAAGATTTTCCATTTTGTCTCATGTTAGAGGTTCATCTTCAGTTTCCATATTATCCATTTCAGCTATCTCTCTCTATATATATCTAGATATCTATATGGCCATGCTTCCTTGCTAATATTCAAATAGAGTTGGATTCTTTGAAATAGTCCATCATTTTCTCCTTCAGTTTAAATTAGAGTGATATTATCCTTTGTAGTCACTGGCATAATGGCTTCTCTTGTTAAAATGTTTGGCTCGACATGGAATAATATTAACCTCTTGGCTTGTATTCTAATTTTTTGCATGGATGTCAGATTCTCATCTTCTATTAACTGCTATACAGACCATCCATTTGTATATAGCTGTGTAATGACCTAAATGTATGATGTTGGATAAATCTCTGTGCTTGTGTCTTGATGAATGGATGGATTTACCAGTGAGGCTGAATGATTACTTTTACAGATGATTTAATTTGTTTTAGTTGATCGTAAGGTAAAAACACTGCAGTGATTATTATTATTATTATTATTATTATTATTATTATTATTATTATTATTATTATTACTACTACTACTACTACTACTACTACTACTACTATTATTATTATTATTATTATTATTATTATTATTATCATCATTATTATTATTTACTTACATCCTGTAGTGTATGCTGTATGAAATGTTTGTGTTGCTTTTTGTTTTAGGAATAGAAGAATTTCAGTCACTTGCAAATGATTTCGGAGAAAGTTAAAAAATGTTTTTAAAAAATTAGACTTAGGTTGAATAATTTCATTCGCTATCTCCTCTCAGAAAAGAATTGCATTGGTGTATGACATGAAGTTGGACCAGAAACTTCAGAAATGTGTGTTTGTAGGACCTGGCATGCTCTTTATCCTTTAGTAAACCATGCAGCTGAAACTAATATTGCATTACTTACCACATGAAGTAACTTTTAACCATTTAACGTGCACGCTTTGTTGTGATTAACTAACCCCAACCATTTAATCTTTTTCCTTTGCTTTTAATTTATACCATTAAACCAAAGGGAATTTTGAATTTGTTTTGAATCACTGTTCATTACTATAGTTTGAGATTATTGTGTTTGAATGCTAATTGTTATTTCACTTTTCAATAGAAATTAGAGGGTATTGATTTGTAGTTAACGCTGAGAAATTATTAGCAAGCCTTGTGTCTCCCCTGCTGTATGTTAACCAAATGTCTGGTCCCCTTTTCCAAGCTGGAGCACCCTTTGGGTCTGGAGGCTGATGTGACGCCCCAGATGAAGAGGCCTGAACTGGTTAGTTCTCAAGCACAGAGTTTAACAAAGAAGTATCGGGAGACCAAAGAACTCCTGAAACTGCAAGAGCTGAAAAAGCGCAATATGCAGGCACAGCTTGGCCTCTCGCTTTCTCACCTCCCCATCAAGGAGTCTTGCTTTTCTGAACCCCCAAAAACATCCATCCTGGAAGGCAGTCCCCCTGAGCTTGTCCAAAGAACTGTTAACTTCTTACTCATGGACAGCACAGAAGCGATTCAAGAACTAGAAGACTTGATATCTGGTAAACCTCTCACTCTAAAAGAGCTGGGGAAAGTGTTGAGATTCCATAGTTGTAATCAAGAGACAACAGAGAAGCATCAACTTCAGATGCTCCTGGAGACCTGGAAGTACCAGCAAGAGATAGAAAATGAAATAATAAAAAACAGTTTAGCCAAAGCAGGAGAGAGCATCCGCAAATACGAAGCCCGTCTTCTGACCATTGAGGATATAGTGGGAAAGGTTCAGAAACAAAGTTTGGAAAACCTAAAGAGCCCTTATGGTCCCCTGTCCAAAACTGAAAACCACTCACAAACAAGTGATGTGACCTTTGGGATGCTCTCTCAGAGGGTCGAACTTTTAACAAGTGAAAATGGAGCATTGAAACAACGGTGTCAGGAGATAGTAAACCAGCTAACCGAGGCTGACAGAGAAATAGACAGATTGAAAGCCGAACTCATCAGTCAGCAGAGTGGCAAACAGCATCATCTTGTCATGGAAGAGCTGAAAAGAGTGAAAGCTGAACTTGCTGAAAACCAAGCTAATGCCATAGATAGAGAGTATTATGAGAGGGAGCTCAATGAGAAATCCCAGAGGCTTCATGAAGCACTGGTTACCTTGGAGGAGCTTGGCAACACCCTAAAAGACACAGAAAACAAGCTCCAGTTGAAAGAAGCCACACTCAAAGGCCTGGGCTTTCAGGCAGATTATGAAGATGAGGAATTACACCCGGAGAAAGACCAACTTCAAGAGCTACTTGAAACCACACAAGCACAGTTGATTGAGAGGGAGGCCAGCCTTGAGTCTACAGAGCAGCACTGCAGGGAACTAGAAGCTAGGAATAGTGAACTAGTTTCACTAAACCAGGAATCTGAGAAAGTCAGCAGAGAGAAACTAGCAGAAGCAGAAAATGAAATAAGGATGCTACAAGAAAAGTTAGAAATGAAGACGGGTAGAGATGAAAAGAATGTCGCTGAGTGTGTTGAGGCAGGAGAGAGGCAGGTTGATGACAAAGGACTTTTAAAGCAAGTAGCAGAAGAGTTTGAGATGAGGTCTGAGGCGATAAATCAGGTTGTAGAGATGTTAGCAAAGGTAGATGTTAGTGTAGAAGGAATGCTTCGTGATTTGAAAAGCACTTTATTTGGTTCTTCAAAAGAAGAGCCACTTTGTGTGAGTGGAAAAGACATGAGACTGTTGTTAGCAGGGGAGTTCTGGAGCCAGCTGTTGGGCGTCATTAAAGTTAAACCAGAAGAAAACAGACAGAACTGTGAAAGAGGGGTGGTAGAGCAGATGATGGCACAGAAGAGCTTGATGCTTTTGATTGGAAGGATTTGTCCACAGGCTGACACTGAGGCTGAAGTAGTGACAGATTTAATGTCAATGTATAGCTGGCTTGATGATGAAACAAATGCTCTGATTCTTAAAGAGTTGAAAGAGACCTTGGAGGCAAAGTCACATAGTTTGAAGCAGATTGCCTCCACTTTAAAGCTGGACAAAGACGACAAACTCCGGTCTTTGGCCCTCGCAAGCTTTGGTCTTGATCGAACACAGAAACAGTCTTCAGAATATCTGCTTGAATCTCTCAAAGAAGCTTGCACATCTTATGTTATCATTAGGCTCAAAGTTCAGCATGAAAAAGAGCTGAAACCAGAAGTACAGATGAGTAGCTTGTACTGTCCAAATTGTCCTAAACTGAGAGAAGTTGCCAGCGATCTCCAGTCCAAACTGGCAGATCTTCAGAATCAACTATATGAGGCGTCTCTGAAAACTGCCGCAAGGCAACAAACTTTGATCCAGGTTGAAGGAGAGCCCATAGACTCAGTGGATAAAACCACTGAGCTTCATGACATGATAGCCAGGCACAAGAAGGAGCTACGAGACGTCAAGGACAGCTATGAGCAGGAAGCTGAAAAGTTAAGGCAGGAAATGGCAAAAGCCAGCGAGACACTCCGCCTCCGTTCAGAAGAAAATGTGAAGGAGATCGATTCCTTAACGAACTGCATGGAGAACCTAAAGAAGAAGCATGAGCTGGAGAGGCAGAGCCTCATCCAGAGGTTTGACCGGGAGATGGAAGAGCTGAGAAGCATGATGACTCTGTCAAATCAAGACAGGAACGGGACAGATGAGGACACACCAGCACAGCATGCCTCTGCCCAAACTTCAACCCTGAAGGAGCGCATTCAAGAGCTGGTGACCCAAGTCTCAGTGATGACCGAAGAGATGAGACGACGCGAAGAGCAGGGCGACATCACCACTCTGCGGCTGAAATACGAGAAAGACCTGGAAAACCTGAAGGTGGAAACGCTCCTTGTCCTTGCCGTCCTCCATCTGTGATGCCTTGTTTTCCTTTGTGGCATTCCCAGATCCCCATTCCTTCTCCGACCTCTACTTCCCCTCCTAACCTCATTCTCCCTTCACTCGCTCTTTGTTCCGTAAACCTCTTCAGTGTTGCATGAAAACTAACCTCCTTTAGGTTTCTGTAAAGCTGTAGCTGTGTGACAAGGAACCCATTTTGTTGAAGCTTCATCAGCATCACATGTAGAACTTCAAGCAAAAGATACATTTCATTTTCATGCATTTAATTAGTCAAGAAAAAGATTCAAGAGAAGCCATCAGCTTCTTTCAGGTTACGTCACGTTAGTCCCAACCTGTGAAATGAGTTCCTCTGTTGGTAGTTTACTGGCTTACTAATCTGAACTCGGCTTTGGCACATTTTAAAGCGTAAAACTGAGAACTGAACATTTGCGACATGTTTGAAGCTTTCTAGTGCTAAGAATCAAAAAATTGTTGTTGATATTATTGGCTATGACACTCTTTTGTCTGCATTTGATGTCGTTTCCTTTGGCTATTCCTACTAACAATTTAATTCTCTGCTTTTACTAAATGACAGTTGGTGATATAACATTTCAATTCTTTGACAAAGGAGTCGTAATTCTTGATCTACTTACTAGCTTTTTCTGGAGCATTTAGCAGCATCTCATGACTGTCAGCAGTCACTTGGCTTATTGTCAGCTCTCTGGCATGGCATATCCTGAAACCTTAGCCGTAAGATAACTAAGCCAACTGCTCCATTTGCTGATGAAATGCTGGAAAAAGCTATAAGGCAGACACTGATTATGATTATGTTGTCAAGCTACCATTAATAAGTTTAGGACTGAAATTCTTGTCATGGTAGAAGGTGACCTTGCCCAAGTTATTTGGGTAATTTCTCACTTACCTCTGAGAGTATCTGGCCAAGCAGATAATTTGGGTTTTAATTTCCAGGTTTTCCAGTGAAATGGAGGTGAAAGAAATTTTGTGTGTGCTGTCAAAGGAAAGAACAATGGACAACAATAGAGAATGAACATAAATGGCTCACATTTCCTTCATATAATCCAAGTATCACTGTTGTGGACAGTGAATAAGATTTTCCACCACTGATAAAACATTTCCAGTTAAAACAGTTTAACAATGACATTGTCAGAGGAATGGCATGCTGCCCTTGAAGGTGTCACATTTAAAATTTCTTTGTGAAATGCAAACAAAATTCCATTCACCACCATTTTATTTTAGAAAGTTCAGCAGTGGTTTCTGAAAACCTATGAAATCAAACTTAAAGTATCTGCATGGTTGAACACAACAAGAGGTATGTGTGGAAACTGACCTGGTAAGCTGTGGTTAGATTGAACCTTAAATGTAGAAGTGTACATTTTGTAGCAAACTGTGCATTTACAGGATGAGGCTTGTGGTAATCTTTCCGTTCCTTCTCACCAATTTACATGGCAAGACCAAAACCAGCGAATCTTTGGCCTGTCTGTCAGTACTTTGTGACTTCTTTAGTCTACCACATTTAGCCCCAAACCCAATTGTTCTTACCAAAATTGAAGTGGTAAAAAATAGGGGTCTTTCCACTGCAGGAACTCAGGGGAGATGTGAAGTGGTGCCAACATTCACATGATCAGCCATTGTAGTCTTTGTTTCCACTGCAAGGTAGAGTTCCACAGCTTTGACCATGAAATTAACTCAAAGTGCACCAAAATAGTGACAAATTGTAGTTTCTGGACGTAACTCCTGTTCTCTGAGCATGTAGGATATACAACAAATGACATTTGTTATGTTAGCCTATATGGTGAATTTTACGTAGTTGGTAGAGAAAACTGCTACTTGACAAGGAAATCAAGTGGGCAGTAAAATAGGCATTTGTTTTTCTCTCCAAATTTAACCAATCAGTGTTGTCTTCTCAGTGTTTAACCAATCAGCAATGAGCACCGCACAGTAGTTTTTCAGAAGTATTCACCCTGGAGAGGATACTTGTTTGTCCAGCAAAAAAGGAAAAAAAGTTCTTCAATGATGGTTGTTGAGTTTGGCATAACTAAAGTTCAGGGCACCATAAAACTGACTGCAAGATCCTGCAATGGAAATTATGAGCCATAAATAGTTTTCTGTGAAAGCTAAATACATTCCTAAATTAGCCTTGCAGTGTAGTTTTTAGCAGTTGTTACTTAAAAACTTTTGTTGGGCACTATTGTCAGCAGTGATTTATACACATTTGGTGCTCGTGAGCATTTGAGGCAGCAGAATGGTGCATGTGAGACTGAGTCAGAGTAGTTCGTCTGTTTATGGTGATGAAGCAACTTACCAGTGCAGCAGTGTCAATGTGTTTTTAGTTGTTTTTGAGCAACCGAGAATTTTGCCACAGAGGAAGATGGGGATGATCAGACTCATTTTTCAATTTTTAGCTTTTCACAGGATTTGTTTTGTCTGGGGCTTCACTGCTTGCGCATGATATGCAGACCACTCAAGATGGAGCAACTGCTGCAACGCTACACTGCTGCAAATGTAGAAACAGACCAGTCTTCAATTTGTGTTTTTTGTGAGAAGTGAAAGCTACATGATGCAGCACATTTGCTTCTTGAATGCTTTACATACTTACATGTTCATTGAAGCCATGGCATTATTCTCCAAAAAGATATTGTTTCATTACATTCTTCATAGGTCACGAAAACGCATAAGGTATGAAGAAACTACAGGTTGGAAGGTATCTGTTTGGCATTTTTTAATCATCGAAACAAAGCTGTAAAAATCGGAATGAGAGAGATTCAGTAGTAAAGTTGACACATTGCTTTGCGTGAATTGTATAATTTAAAAAGTCTTTAAAATGTAGACAGGTTAATTATTAAAAAGGCTAATTGACAGTTGTCAGGTTAGGGATGAATAATGTTACCATTGTGAATGAAAAATCAGTTTTGCTTGTGTTGGATGCTCAGATAGTCAACTTTATCTTAGCCTGAGTAGTGAGTCCATGCCCCTGTCATGACCTAGAATATATTTACACACAAGATACATAGCTTGACATGCTTCTAAATAAAGTTGCTGTTTGGTCTGATGTCAGAGCAGGAAGTTTACATTTGTTCTGTGTTGGTGTGTGTGTGTGTGTGTGTGTGTGTGTGTGTGTGTGTGTGTGTGTGTGTGTGTGTGTGTGTGTGTGTGTGTGTGTGTGTGGGTGGGGGGGTGGGGGGGTGGGGGGAGTGGGGGGGGGAGTGGTCTTTCAGCCTCTGAGTTAGGTCTGAGCTCTCAGAGAGGGGTTGAGCCCTGTTAAAACACACTGGACCTCCATTTCCCTTGTGTGTCTGTAGTTAGACTAGGGCAGTAAGAGGGGAGGCAGGCAGCAGTCAACTGAGTACTCAGATTATTGGAAGTGAATAGAGGAGGGAAGTAGGGCTGGGTTTTGGGTCGGAAAGGCCATTGAAACCCTTTCTTGTGGAAACTTACACTGAAGTTAATACAGCAAAAACAAGGATTATTCTTCTCTCTCTTTTGTCCAAACTATCCATATGTGCTTGTTTGACAAACTGACCTCCACAGTGGCCAATTCTGAAGATAGATTCACCTGCATTGTCTGAGACGACCAGTTATTTGTTATTGTTGTAGTCCATAAGCCTAACCAGACATTCCATCAAAGATTTGGCCCGTAGGCAGATTAAGATTCGTACATTTGCTGCAAACTAAGTGCTGTTTGGAATAAGGATTTTCTGAGCGCCATCAGCAGCCTGGATGTTGTGCTGTGACAGGAAGCAGCAGCTATTCTTTCTTACACCTGCCTCTCTCATTGCCTGTGTATTGTGTATCCCGTCGTTCCTCTTAACCCTTTTTGTACTCACACAGGCTCAACTTGCTCATGGCTTACAGGCTCTAGCTTGCAAGTTACTTGCTGGAAATAAATGGATGATGTGCACTGGTTTGTATTATATAAGGGCCAAGAGGTTCTTCTCCTGATTAGGTTACATGATCAGGAGAACCTTTTGGTCCATGTCCAGACAAGGTGTAAACTCATAGCTGCTCGTGCTCATTCTTTGTCATAGGCCACCTGTGAGAGGGGCTTTGCCGCCATGGAGGAGTCTCATCAGAAGGTGATAGATGAGCTGCAGAGGAAACACCAGAGAGAGCTAGAGAACCTACAGGAGGAGAAAGACAGGCTGCTGGCAGAGGAGACAGCGGCCACCATCGCTGGTAAATGCAAATTTGTCATTTTCACAAAACTGCTTGATTTACCTTCATAATTTAGCTCATCTCAATCTGGTGATAGTATAGTTTTAATAGACAAATGTACAAGTTGGTAATAAATCCTTTGTGTCTGTTACATCAGCAATTGAAGCAATGAAAAACGCCCACCGGACAGAGCTGGAGAAAGAGCTAGACAAGGCTCGCAAGGCCAACAACAATGCAGAGAATGCAGATATGGAGGAGATCCGCAGACAGCATGAGTAAGTTTTCGTACCTGCCACACTACCACAGTTTTAAGACTATGATCATGTTAATTAAGGACTTCCATTCATTAGGTCTACCCACTTTATCTTGTGGAGGGTCATGGGGGGCTGGAGTCTGTCCCAGCTGACAGGGCTTAAAGGCAGGCTGCCAGTCCACCACTGGGCTAACACAGAGAGACAGACACCCATGCATTTCCATTCAGAAGAAAATTCTTCCACAATGGTTCATTCTAAACTACTCTGTGAAATAGTGTTGTTCCTCTTGCTTGTGGTTCTTCCTCAGCTTTTCTTAGGAAGCAAACTAATAGGGGACTCCAGATTTGCTGAATGAATTGCTCCAATGATGATGCAACGTGCTTATCATTTTTAAGTGTTTGTTGTTGTTTTTTTTTTTTTTAATCAGATTTGACTGGTGATTTTGTACCTGTAGATCATATGTCCCAGGCACCAATGACATTGCAGTGTGCTCTTCCTATTCATTTAGATAGGGACCTGGTTTTGCTTGGCCAAAATAACTTCCCAGTGGCAGATGGCTGTCTAGTGACAAGATTCTCCTATAAAATCTGGTTAGCAAGGCCTTTAGAGACCAAATGTTTTAAACATATTCTTTGCATCTTTACAACTTTTGATCAAAAGAACTAAGCTGGCCTGCTTCATTCCATTGTCAAAATCTTGAACAAAACTTGTTCAGAGATTGGTGAAAACAGTGAAAGCATGGGGAGCAGAAAGGGAGGAAAAAGCCACATGAGATAAGAAGCTAAGGGCAGGCTAATACCTGCAGTCTACATACAGTGGTGTGTGATCTCAGTTGGAGAACCAAGTTTCTAAATAGATTTAAAATCATGTTTACATAATCTTTTCTTCTTGCAAATATAGAAACCATCAAATTATTTATTGGCCGATTTTAATGTGACTCATTGAGCCTGCAGCAAGATTTTTGCTTTGGTTCCAGTTGTTTCCAAACAATTGAAACAAATGCTGTTTATAGCTGTTTGGATATATACAATGCCTACAAAAAGTATTCACCCCTTTGTTGCTTTTATACATGACATCATGGTCAATATAATTTGGCTTTTTTGACATTTGCAAAAAAAAAAAAAAAAAAACCTCTTTAATATCAAAATGAAAACAGATTTTTACAAAATCATGTCAATTAATTAAAAATATATAAGGTAAAGTAAATGATTGCATAAATATTCACCGCCTTTAAAGTGACTGACCTAATTCAACAGTTAATGTGGTTCAATTGAGTGTAGTATAAAAACACCCATATCTTGAAAGTCCAGTCTCTGGTTCATCAGTATTCCTGCTACAATTGCAACATTAAGACAGAAAAACAGTAACTCAGAGAAAAGATAATTGAAAGCTATGTAAGGAGGTGGCTATAAAAAGATTTCCAACTCACTGGATATCCCACAAAGTTCAGTTAAATCCATAATTAAGAAATAGAAGGAGTATGGCACTTGTTTAAGTCTGCTTCGAGCTGGCCGTCCTCACAAACTGAATGACCGGGCAAGAAGAAGACTGGTGAGGGAGGCCACCAAGACACCTACGACCACTCTGAAGGAGTTAAAAGCTTCAGTGGCTCAGATGGGAGAGATTGTACATACAACAACTGTTGATTGGGGTCTTCACGAGTCAAAGCTGTATGGAAGAGTGGCAAAGAAAAAGCCACGGTTGAAAATAGCTCAGATGAAATCTCGCCTGGAATTCGCCCAAAGGCATGTGGGAGACTCGAAGGTCAATTGGAAGAAGGTTCTTTGGTCTGATGAGACAAAAATTGAGCTTTTTGGCCATCAGACTAGATGTTAATGTTTGGCAAACACCAAACACTGCACATCACAGCAAACACACCATCTCCACTGTGAAGCATGGTGGTGGCAGCATCATGATGTGGGGATGCTTCTCAGCAGCAGGTCCTGGAAGGCTTGTAAAGGTGGAGAGGAACATTAATGTTGAAAAATATTGCCAAACCCTGGAGGATAATCAGACTCAGTCTGCAAGAGAACTACGACTTCGGAGAAGATTTATTTTCCAGCAAGACAACAACACCAAACATACAGCAAAAGCTCCACAGAAATTGTTCAAAGACAAGGTGGATGCTCTGGAGTGGCCAAGTCAAAGCCCAGATCTCAATCCAACTGAGAATTTGTGGCTGAACTTGAAAAGAGCTTTTCACTCCCAATCCCCGAGCAGCCTGACAGAGCTTGAGCTGTTTTGCAAGGAAGAATGGAGAAGAATTGCAGTGTCCAGATGTGCAAGGCTGATTGAGACAAATCCACACAGACTCAGTGCTGAGATTGCATCCAAAGGTACATCTACTAAATACTGACCTGAAGGGGGTGAATATTTATGTGATCATTTACTTTCCCTCATTTTTAAAAAATTAACATGATTTTGTAAAAAATCTGTTTTAACTTGAAGAGATGTTTTTTTTCTTTTTTTGCAAATTCTTGTCAAAAAAGCCAAATGATATTGACCATTGCTACCCTTTAGGAGCTTTTTAAGACGAGCCTCATTACTGGATTACAGAAGGTTTCATTTCAACTGATAAAGTGCTGAATATCAGACTGTGCAGGTGTCACTGGGGACTTGCTGTGACCTGCATGGAGGTGCTGTGTGTTCAGTGCTCACCTGCCTGTTTTCAACACGCTCCAACACTTCAGTTGGTGACGTGTAGAAGTGCAGGTGTTAACAGCAAATCAGATTGCATTTCAGTAGGGTCGAAGGTTTCTTGACCCACTCTTTTTGCACTTTGTTCTCTGATTAAAAGGATTTTTTTTCAATGAAAATGTCTTAAGGTAATACACTAATGGTTCACTCTAAATTAAAGACAGTATAGCAGTGCTGAACCACGTTTGTCAACCTGATCAGGGTGATGCACGGCAGAAGTCGCTTTATAACAAACTGCTCTGGGCACAGATATGTCATTGCTATAAATATTGACCATTTAACCAAACCACTGCTTTCACGATTTTACTCTTGAAGCCACACTGCTGCTGTTAGTTTATCTCTCAGCATGGTATTGCATTGTGTTTCAGGGAGGAGCTGTGCTCCTTCCAGCGGGAGATTGAGGTGTTGTCGGAGCAGTATTCCCAGAAGTGCCTGGAAAACGCCCACCTGGCCCAGGCGCTGGAGGCCGAGAGGCAGGCCCTCCGGCAGTGTCAGAGGGAGAACCAGGAGCTCAACGCACACAACCAGGTGCAGACACAAACACTGGCAAACCCACCTCCACTGTGTACAAATATTTACTGAGGGACTGTTTTGTTAAACAGTCATTACCTGCCGTTCCGCTGAGCTTCTTCTCTGGGATGTTTTTAGGAGCTGAACAACCGTCTGGCAGCAGAGATCACCAAGATGCGCTCGATGACGTCTGAGGATGGAGTGGGAGACACAAATAACACAATACAGGGAAAAGAGCTCTATGAATTAGAAGTAAGGTTCAAAAAAAGCAATGCAATAGTGTAGATAAAATTCTGCATATAACGCATATGAAAACTGCACTGTGCTGATTAGGTTTTACATATCGGCTGATTATCTTCAACAAATGTTCCATCCCAGAAAGTAGCTTCCCTCTTGTTTGTAACCTCAACTTTTCATCTACTTTTTCTCATTCTTTTCTTGTTTTCCAGGTAATGCTGAGGGTAAAGGAGTCAGAGGTCCAGTACCTAAAGCAGGAAATCAACTCCCTCAAAGACGAACTCCAAGCCGCCCAAAGAGTACATTTTTAATTGTATTTATTTCTGTTAGGACAGCATGCCTCCTGGAAATAGTTTTAGCAGGAGATATTTATAAGCTCAAAGAGACACATATGGATACTTGTCCTTTGTCTGAACTGCTAAACAATGTGTTCTCAGGACAAGAAATATGCAACAGATAAGTATAAGGACATCTACACGGAGCTGAGCATCGTCAAGGCCAAAGCAGAGCGGGATCTGGGCCGACTCAGAGACCAGCTGCAGCTGGCTCACGAGGCACTCGGGGAACCGTCACTGGAGGAAGTAGAACGGGGGGGATATGGTACGAAAACATACTCTGAAACACACTGTGGTAACTAAATTCACTACGTGCGAGTGCTAGACTCTCTTTTTCCTGGATTTTAAATGAACTCGTTTCTCTCAGATATCATGAAGTCCAAAAGCAACCCTGACATCCTCAAGATGGCAGCTGCGGCAGCCAAACGCTCAGAGCGCACCATGAGGTCAAAGGTGAGTTTCACATGAGGGAGCCAGTTAAGAATGAAATCAGTCATCCATTTCACTGTGATTTTAATTCAGGATTGTCATTATCATTACTGTCACTGCTGAAGCCCCAGCAGATTGAGGACTGACAGTAGTCCAGTAGTTGTCTCCCACCATGCAAAGCCTGAGAAGCCAATGACTTGCTGCCATCTACAGGTCACCTACAAAGTTGCATGCAGCACTGCTTGCCCACTGGCTGCGTTTCACAGTTTCATGTTGTGACTCCATCAGAACTGCAGGGATGGGATTGTGTTACAAATGAAACACCACAGTAGTCTAACACACTTTTGCTGGTGTGTTTTCCTCCTTCTGTCCTCAGTCTGTGAGTCGTGACATGTCCTGGGACAGTTAGGGCTGCTGAGGACGTGTAGGCCTCCTTCCCCCTTTCTATTAGGTAAACCAAAGCAGATGCACCCACGGGTGGGTTGAGCACACCCTCTTGTCCTCCACTTCTAAAGCCAGTTAAGAGATCTGAGTCACTGCTGCACATTAGTATGCACCAATATCTCATTCCACAGATGCATGGTGGTGAAGAGCAAATGATGTGAGGTCTGGCAGAGTGACAGTGTGTCTGAGGTTTTCAGTGATTACTAATCTGCGGGTCCTGTCACTTTAGCAACCATATACAGTGTTTTGTTAACAATTTCTTACAGACAATGAGGCCTTAAAACTATTAAAAAGCAAATATAGAACTAAATTTGGCATTAATTAGTTGTGTTCTGTCATACAAAGGCAGAGAGCAGTAAGTACTATGAAGTTTAGAACATGGGGTTTCAAGGCTCTTATCCAAACTGTGTAGCAGATAAATAAGATGTAAAACTTCAATGCCCGTTTTTGCTACCAGTCTTATAAATTATTCATGTATTAGAATGTGTGATTTAAAGGCAGTTTAACCAAATTAACTCATGTAAAATCCACCTGTTAGAGGTTGACTGGATAGCTTTTAGCACTTTATCTTTCACAACCAACACTAAGTTGTGTGCGTGTGTACGTGTATATACGTGTGTGTGTGTGTGTGTGTGTGTGTGTGTGTGTGTGTGTGTGTATTTGTTGTTTGTACAGTGTCATTTATTTCATTTTGTCCTATTCATGAAGTATATAGAATTTGCACCAATAATGATGATGTGCTTCACAAAAGTCTTTGGGGCTTCGTACCACACATGGTATCCAATGATTTGCTTGTGGTGTGTGGACTCTCCATTTTAAAGATATAATCACTGGGTGACAACAGATTTAAACTGATGGGGGAAACACTGCCTGCTCAGAAACTGCACATCTGGCCAAAGAAAGTTCTGTTTTTCCCAGTTATCATTAACGTCTGCTTTCTCCTCTCTTCATTCCTCTAGAGTTTGAAGGAAGGGCTGACGGCGGAGCAGAGACTTCACCTGTTTGAAAATAAAGACACTAAGGAGTTCTGACAGTGACATGTAATGTCTACCTACCTTGCTGCATGTTTAGAAGCCCACTATATTTTAGCTCTGTAATTACTTATTTAGTAACAATACACACTGGTCACCAAACACAGATCATATGTTATTAAAAAAACATGGTATGAAGTTTGAATTTCATGTCTAGAGTTTGCATTCCATGCACTTCAGTTAACTGTGACATTTTTTGTATCGTTGATTTTTTTCTGCCATGTCTTACTGTAAATACTATTTTTAAATGAGCATCTGTCATATATACACTAAAACTATGACCGTGTAAGCTACTGTTTTAACTCTCTAGACTGTTGCTAGCCAAAGCATAAATGTTATGTTCAATGGCTAAACACACTACATATTGGTGAATAATACTTGCATAACAAAACCATAATAACTAGTCTGGCGGTCGGTCTGCACGTTAACGCTCCTCCACTCCGTTGTCATTCCAGCACTGATGGAAGTGTTACTCAGTAAACAAGCTATGGAAGAAAAATGCTTGTCTGCAGTAGAAAACAAGTCCTTGCCCATGTTGTTTCATCGCTTCACTTCCAAATTAACATCAAAGATGTTCTCTGCAGTGCTTGGAAAAAATCTGAGACCCGTGGAAGGTGGCAGCTGAATGCATATAGCTGGATTCCCCGACTATAAATAAATAAATAAACATATATATATATATATATATATATATATATATATATATATATATATATATATATATATATATATATATATATATATATATATATATATATATGAAAATTTAGAGTTTTTTTTTCTTACTGCAATCATTGGTCCAGCTGTTTAGGAGTTGGTGGAGTTGGTTTATGTTTGTAGTCTTTTTCAGTGGCAGTCCTTTTGTATTTATTTAAATGGTTGGGATTTTTCTTTCGCATTCCCATTCCTCTCTACTCCTATTGTAAATATAAAGCAAATATACACCAACTGACTACAGGTTTATTAGCAATAAATATTTTTGCACCCTTTGCGTCTATTTTGACTTTTCTTACTGCTTTTTTCATACTGCGTTTCAACTCAAGTTCTACTTACTAAGGAGATTTCAACTGTATCACCCTGACTTCCTCAGCACGTGGAGTTTGAAATTCTTGTTATTTCATCTGTATTATCGACACACACTGAATGTTAATAAGTTTTAATGATATACCAGACTTAAATATGGAAATTGCTGGGTATTTTGCAAGGAATCAAAAAATCGTGTTTTTAGAAATGTAAAAGCAAAAACTGCATCTAAAGGACTAAAATAATTCTCTGGTCTCCAAGCATGATATGATACCTCCATGGTGGAGGTATCATACTATGGGTGTGTTTCTTTGCAGTAGGGACGAGGTGACTGGTCAGGCTTGAGGAAGGGATGAATGCAGGCAGCACTTCATCTTCCAGTGGGAGCTGCAATGATTAATCGATCAGTAATATAGCTGTCAAATAATAAAGTAAATCAATTATTTTGAATATTGAGCAGGTGACTTGAATAATTTTAAAGAAAATAAGTTATCTGATCCCATTTTTTTCATTTAAAAAAATCTGGTTTCTTTTGTTTGCTGTGATAGTAAACTGAATATGTTCAGAATTTTTATAAAGTACTGATCAGTTCATCCAGAAAATAATCAAATGATTAATCATCAATGAGAATAATTATGTACATCACTGAAATGTATATGGTCTTTATACTTTCTAAAGTAACTGTACAGTATTTATAAATATATTTTTCAGACCTGGGTTTCTAGATTATACACATCACCCTCCAAAGGCCAAACACGGCAAACTTAACAGAATAATGGTATCATCATTAATACCTTCTATACTGAAACAGCCACGTTTGAATACAATGTAGGCATCTTATTTATAATACAAACGCTTTACAGAACCCATATGCCTGACCCCCAGAGCAAGCCAAAAGGCGACAGTGGCAAGGAAAACACCCTTTTAACAGGGAAAAAAACCTCGAGCAGAACCCGGCTCTGTATGTGGGGGGACCCATCTGCCTGCTGGCCAGGCGGGTTGAGAGGGACAGAAGAGGTAGAGAGGTAGAGATAGAGGGATAGAGGTAGAGATAGAGAGGTTGGGGGGGGGGGGAACGACAAGGACCATAAAACACAGTTTAATACATGCATGATAAGACACATATGCAAAGTACAACTAACATGGAAACTAATTATAGTTTAATGCTATGGTGTATGGCTCTGGCATTAAATATACTACATATATAGCTGGTGGTAAATTCAAAAATATGTAGATGAGCAAATCAAGTATAGTGAGGGTGATGCAGAGTTGATTGGTAGGAATGGACAGCTGGAAGCAGTGGGCTGGAGGAAGGTCAGCAGCAGCATCCCACAGATGGAGATTAGGCCAGTTGGTGGGAGAACAACCACAGATCTGAAGCATCCATTTGGACGTGAAAGCAGGAAATGCTGCGGTGTAATTAATCACTCATTATGGCTGCATACGAGTCTGATGTGACAGGTCCAGGTCTCGGATGTTGCTGGTTCACTACAGTGGAACAAGGCCAATGCTAATGTTTTAAGTTCCATTTTTATCAGCCCGCCTATGAGCCATGAGCAAGGCCTAATAACTGTAAATAAACCATTGTATTAATGTGTAGTAGTTGTTGAATGCTCAGGAAAACAGTGCTGCAGTTGACGTCTTGTATACTTACAATAACGCTCAACTATGGAGCCATCAGGAAAGACTTCACACACAGAACATCTTCACCCACAGTCCTGCATCAGATGTTGTGGCCCCCACAGAGCCCTGAATTCAACATCAGTCAATCAGTCTGGGATTACATGAAGAGAGGAAAGTGCTTCAAGACGCTGAACAACCTGTCTGCAAAGTACCTGGAAAAACTGTAAGTGTACCATTGAGAACCATTGCAGTTTTAAAGACAAAGGGTGCTCACACTAAATATATTATGTAACCGTTACCCAAAACATCTGCACTGTGCTGTAGCTGTTGGTGCTTCTTACATGGCTGCATGAAACTTAAGGTGTCTCCACCACTTATAAAATTTGCTGGCACCAGGTTCCCATTGGGTCCTGCAACCATTATCCATTTCTGCAACAGTCCTTTGATTAAACACAACTTTATTTGGTAATGTATACTCCTCTTGAAGACAATATAAAGTGAAATAATAAAGAATTTATGTGTGTATTTTAACACAGGGTACCTCTACAACAAAGGGCCATATAATTACCTAATAAAGTAGGCCAAAACTTAATTGCCAAATCCACTGGAGGTTGACTTAGCTTCTGGGCTTCTTGAACAGTTGCCCACTTGATGATGTAACTTTGGTCTCTTCTGACTTATGTTCAATTACAGCTGATTGCTCTGGTTTATTTCTGTGTCACACACTTTACCTTTAATCCTGCAGTAACTGTTAACTTTTGTCCACAACCCCTTCGGGACTTCTCATCTGTTTTTTCAAAGGCCAATCATAACTTAACGGAAGTGGACTACTAATTGGGGGAATTGCCCTTTAATAGCATTCGTTACCTTTATAATGTGTTTATTTTTATGTAGTAGTTTTACTAATAATTACAACCTACAAAGTAAGTAAATGTGGAAAATAAAGGAGCAGTCTGGGCATCAGACGTCACTGTTAACAACCCCACAGGTTCTTAAAGTGTCGATAATTTGGCTTAAACATGTCAGACCAGTGGCTCCCATAATGCCTCTCTGTTCCACAGCTGAGCGATAACTGTTCCCCCCTGATGCTTACTTTACATGTCAAGTCACCCGGAATTACACAGCTGTGCTAAATGCTTCTGTTACTCCAAGAAAAAAACTGACATCCCTCATCATCCCTACTTGCTGCCTGCTTAAACTTTATTCTTTGAAAACTGTGACATCTGTGCGTGCAAATCATACTGAACACCGTGTTGCCCCTTGCTAACATTTGAAAATGCAGCGCAATTACTCTTTAAATGGTTAAATATTATGCTTCAATTCATATAGTTTCAAATTAAAAATGATTATAACGCATTACGAATTGTTTTATGATGAAGGAGGGGCCCGGATATGACAGATTATGTAGTGAACAGCTTGACGGAGCTGCTGTCAGAGTGTTCCTGGAAAGTGTGTGGATCTTTATTTAATTTGGGGCTTTCTGTCTGTATAGTATTTCTTTAAGGGGATTCAGTGGAGCAGACGTGTTGCTGTAGGAGATGCAGGCTGGGTCGGATTCTTAACTAGACGTTAAAAACGCTACGGTTTCTCCCGTCCGGGTAAGTTTTGATGAGCAGCTCAGCGCAGTCATTACCTACGCTCTGTCTTTGTTCCATCCAGCCGGGCCTTGCCCCGCTGCGCACCGTGCTCTTTAATGGAGAGAACGTGCTGCCAAACTCCATGAAAAGTAAGCCGCAATTTAGTAACGCCTTGCTTTGTCGTTAAATTTTCACCTCTAAGACACAGGAAAGTGTATTTCTTTTAGCTGTTGAACACTCTACAATTCGGAGGTCATGAAATAAAACCAATGAGAATTTTTTTTTTTTAACATTTTAAGACTGCGCTGGCCGTTGTTCTTGAAACAAAGTTGAAACCAGTCGGAGTAGGTAGTAAAGAACATTGCGTATCACTAAGCTACTTGAGTCGGCATTTTATCTGAGTTAAACGTTTTTTCAAGAAGTAGACGTCGCCGAAATAAAGAGTGATTGGTATCGAATAGTAGACGTTGTGAAGTCGTGTCCTACAGACTGTGACATTCCACCTTTACCGAAAACTCTTTTAAACTGTCAAAAAATCAACGCAGTTCGACGTAGGGGAGCGTTACCGGAGCTTAGCCAGGCCTAGCTAGCTAGCTTGCTAACGCTAGCTGTGGCTAAGCTAAGCTAAATATCGTTAGCAAACCTGACCTGTCAGCGTTGGAGGTAAAAAGTGAGCAGGTTGTCTGAAGAGACATTATCCTCAGAACATAACGATTTCATATTCCAAGTGTTTGGTAGTATTTGGATAGTTTGGAAATAAGCCAAATCGTAAATTTACAGTTTAACCCTTGCAATGTTCTCCAGCGTTAATGAAAATCAAGCACACCTCAGTTTCCTAGCTAATGTCAGCGGTACGACTTTAGCTGCAAGAGCTTGTTTGAAATGCTTACTTCTGTTTACAATAAAATGAACTTTTTATAAATGGGTGACCGACACAAAAAGTGATAGAATAGTCATAGGCAGTTCAGTGGTTATAAGTCAAACTGTGACCTCAAGTTTCTAAAAATAAAAGAGAATTAATCATAGGAAATCTGCTGAGCTGGACAGCGGTAGAAGGGCAGTGATATACTTTCAGAGATAGATTTTCTCTCCCTATATCCACAACTTAAACTAGCTTCTTTTCTCCTCTCCATCTGTGGCAGTTGTTATGGAGCAGCCACCTGGGAGCGTAGATGATTTACAGCCTCAAGACCTCTCCACCTCCAGCATCCCCACTGTGATCGACCTGACCAGGAGAGGGGGGGAATGTGTCCGCAACTCCCCAGCGCTCGATGCTGTGCGAGTTGCCAAGAGCCCTGGCTGGTACCCAGACTCTGGGACCAGCAACCCTGAACTACAGTTCTCAGAGACTGGCACCTCGGACATCACGCTCCAATCAGGGGATCAAATTCAACCAGACAATGCCTTCTCCCACACTACAGTCACCCTCTCCTATGTGAGCAGGTCTCACGTCTTCTCCACCCAAGACTCTCTATCTCAACATTTGCCTCTCTACAGCATGCCGCCTATCAGCAAGTTCTCCCTCCACCCTCCTTGTGACATAGATAAGGGGGTCGGGGAGACTGGCTATGCACTGAACCAGCATTATTTGGAGTTGGTTGATGGGCCAGTGGACCTTGCCACTCAGTCGTTGTCTCAGGCTCATGTGGGACCAGAGAACAATGTGGGAGGATCTCTAACGCAGGAGCCCCATGAGGTTAATGGTGGAGTCATTTCCAGTGATGGGGATTTAGAAAAGTCTCTACAAGACGAAGAGAGGTACAGCCTTACTCAGCCAAACAGCAGAGTTTTGGAGAATGGTCAAGGAGACAGCTGGTCAAGTTCAGGAGCATCACTGGAGACTCTCATCCCTGTCACAGGGGAGGATGAGGGGAGAGGGGGCTCTGACGTGGTCTTCATCATGTCAAAGAAACAGGACCCGGTGGTTGTCTCAGACAGCACAAGTGTTAGAGATCTGTCTTCTCTGAGTAGGGAGTATATCAGTCCTCTGGACGACCCCGTCTCCCCAACGGCTACCTCACTGGACGATGTGGAGGATGTGTTCATCCTGCCTCAAGCCTCCAGCTCGCCCAGTGGCGACAACTGTTATCTAGCTGAGGAGGCTGCGTGTGATGACTTGAGTACAGAGGAGACTATTCAGCCAAACTCTGGCATCAGTGATGGCATCACAAGGTTGGATTCAAGTGATGAAAATAAACAGCGAACCCATACACGAAAGGCTGTGTTGGAGCCTTTGATTGACTTGACAGATGATGTTTGTGTGTCAGATGATTCGGAAAACAAACCCAAAACTGTTGTTCCTCACATGAATGGGAATGCAAAGGCGATACAGAGAACTTTAAAAGAAAGGAAACTGCCATTGCGTTCCGGCAGAGGGACGCGGTTAGAGGCCATAGTAATGAACATAAATTCAAGCAGGTATAATGTGTCAGGGTGCATACGCACTCTTAAGAAAGCCAGTGCTTTCCAATCAGCAGCTAGTGAATCCACCTTAGCCAGTCCTAGGAGGACTAATGCTGTCTTATTAAATAAAAGGAGAGGCAAAATGAAGGTACCTTTGTCAGTGAAACAAACAAAACGAAAAGCAGTAGCTCCAGTGACAAGGGGTAAATCTAGGAACATTAATACTGACACTTGCAAAGACTCTACCTCTGATTCTGAAATCATTAATAATTCTAAGGCACACAGCAGAATACCTCCAAAAAGTCCACAGTGTGCTGTGCACAGGAGGTCAAAGAGAGAACCAGGGAATGTGTCTCCCCCTGTGCAGCCATTACAGAGCAGCCCCTTGAAGTCAAAGAGGAAAACCTCATCACAGTCAAGTCCTCAGTTAGCTGTGCACAAGAACTCAAAGAAAGAGCCAGAGGTGCTTTCTCTGCCTGACCCCTCAGTGGAAATTCATGTTGAAAGGTTTTCTCCACCAGCTTCAAAATCTCCAAAGAAAAGTCCAGGCAAAGCCAAAAGCAAAGTCCCTGGCAGCAAAACATCTCCCACTGCCAAAACAAAAGCAGCTCGCACTCCCAAACGCAGGCGAAGGAAACCTAAACAGGGCCAGTCTTCCTTCATGTTCTCCCCCAAGGAGCCCGAGATCAAGCTGAAGTACATAAATTACAAGGAGAAAAGAGATTTGAGGTTGGACGGTTTTTCTCCGTTCATCCGTGTGGAGCGTCAGCAGTCGTCGCCATCCCTGTGTACTGTAATCAACTACCCCGAGGAGGTAAAGACGCCACACAAGAAGGGCCAGCAGCAGCAGGCTCACACTGGCGGCTTTATTTCTGCAGTCGTACCCAGCACCTCCTGCCTGCAGCTGGGCCGGGTGTCAATGCACAGCCAGCACCAGCGCGCTCTGGTCTGCTCCCTGTGTGGGCAGTCAGCCAACGCCATGGACTTGGGGGACCTCCACGGCCCCTACTACCCTGAGGGCTACCAGCCGAGCACCAAAACACCAGCCAGCACCTCAGGCCTCCAAGAGGATGACGACTACAGTGATTCTGACTCTTCATCTTGCAGTAGGAGGAGCAGAGGGAGGAAGCGTGCCATTCGGCCCACGTCATGGGCCCTGAGGCTGGGCACCCAGCTGAAGCAGAAGGGCCTCCTGGAGAACCAACGGTGGACAGGCAACAGCACGGGCAGCCCTGCAGCTAAGCGGGCCCATTCAGACGCTGGTTCTGCAGATGTGGAGGACTGGTATAGCCCACCTGTGCTGCCTCTGGAGCCCTGTGAGTACTGGCTCCATGAAGACTGCGGCATCTGGTCTGCAGGCGTGTTCCTTGTGAAGGGCAAAGTCTACGGACTAGAGGAGGCCGTCAAGGTGGCCCAGCAGACGGTAAAACTGCACTTTACACTTGTAATATGGACATATCATTACACAAAATGACATGAAGATGTGACTGGTATGATGCAGCTGAAGTGAACTATATATCTTAATGCACTACAGTCTGTTTCTTCCCTCTAGGACACTGGTAGATTTTAGATGTGTTTTTAAAACAAAGCTGGAGGAAACATGAATAAGTAATAATTCAGTCAGTCAGTTTGAAAAAGACCAGGAATTCTTGGTGTAGGCAAACAACACTGAGACCCTGTCATTTGTTACCCCCACACTCAATCAGAGAACGATTTACTTTTATTTGCAACATTTCAACCAATGGAAAGTTTTCTGTAGGCTACGTACGGCTACCACTATAGACTATTTTACTATCAGTTTATCTGTCGACTATTTTAACAATTAGTTGGAGTAATCAAATTTTTCTCCAAGAAATGAAATAAACAATTTCATTTAGATTTATTTTCTTTGAATTTTGAAGTTTATTAGCAGCTTCATATTAAAAGATGTAGCAATCTCCTCCTAATCATGAACAGATAACACGTGGTGGTGGTTTTGCCTTTTCAAATGTTGCGCACCCCCCCCCCATACATTGTGCTCTGATACTGAGATCTGCCCACAAAACTCTACACAATGTACAAACCATGTGTTTGTTCTGTGATAGTTTGAACTACTCCCACATTGCCAAAGTTTTGAGTCTTTTCGAACAAGATTCTGTTGGATCTGCAATTTTCTATAACTTTAATGCTGAGTGCAGCTGATTAATGACTGAAACCAAAAACTGCTGACCCCATGAAGAAACAGTTACATAGTGATACCGACAAAAAACATTTGTTTAAATAAGTTAAAACATTTTGGGAAAAAAAATATGTAAAAAGATATTTGTTGCTTCAAATATTGCTGTTGAATTTTTCAATTCCGTTTTATTTCTATAGGGCAGAGTCACAACATATGTCATCTCAAAGTGCTTAGCATAGTAAGGTACAGACTTATGAGTTACAAACAGAAACAGATGTCATCGACTATACCGACTAATTGTGGCAGACTACAGCAAATGATTTTTTATAACGAAAACCAACAGTAACTTAACTATCTAATCACAGGAATATCAGATATCAAATATAAATCAAAGTTAATTTGCTACAAAAACCGTCATCGCTCCACAAACATCTCAAGTTTTCCAGTAAAGCAGAAGCTCAAGTGGAAACAATGACGAAACTGCAACCTTCCTCAGAGTAACGGATCTAGCGAATAGCAATGTTGTATTTCCTTAATGGTTTCTGTATTCATTTTCACTGTATGAGGTTTGTCTTTCAGTTACATCTTCATTTTGGGCCCTCTTCTTCCACATTGGTTTGGTGGCTCCTGGATTGGAAAATTAGTGCCACCAGCTGTTTATCGCAGTACAGCCTTATTTTCATTTCTGATGCCATTATTAACTCCTTATTTATAAAATCTGCAAAATCTGCACTCATCACTATTTCTATGTGAAAACAGTGTTTTCACATAGAAATGTTAACTCATTGTCCACTTAATAGTTTTTGTTTTCCACATCCACAACTACATCTCAGTCATCTGTTGATGATATAAGATGATGTCAGCAAGGTTGAGTAGTTCACATCATATAACCACCTGTTATCACGTAATTAAAGTAGCATTTCTAGCACTTATGTCAACCAACTAAGCATCCACCAGCCGAGGAACACCATGCATTGAAAAGCTTGCTAGTTAGTGCACCACAAGACTGTTTCTTATATACGGGTTTTTGTGCTCTCCTGTGAGGCAACAGTTACAGCCCTGTGGATGCATGGAGTCAAACACAAAGAAATTATGTGTAGAATAAAAAACAACAACAAAAAATATATAAATATTCACTTTTGAGTACTAGAATCTGTCCATATTGGCAAAAAAGTTTCTTTAGTCTCTGATCTCCAAGCAGTTATCTGCTCCTGTCAAATTTTTACAAAGTTTTCACTACAAGGAATGGAACAAACCGGATAGAAGTACAGGGAAATCAAAAATGTCTTCTGTGCAGTATAACAAAATAATGCCATACATCATATAGAAAAAGTTGACTTTCTTTGATTATTTATTGTGCAA
The DNA here is from genome assembly GCF_022539595.1 of Amphiprion ocellaris. Lineage (NCBI taxonomy): Eukaryota > Metazoa > Chordata > Actinopteri > Pomacentridae > Amphiprion > Amphiprion ocellaris. Next base: position 13,022,649 of record NC_072783.1, on the reverse strand, counting down.
AAATTGCAAAAACCTGGACTTAATACGTACAACATTTTTCCAAATACCAACAGATGCAGAAAATGGCGATGCTACATAATTGAATTAATTTCCCTATATATAAAAAATTCCAAGTATAAGTTTCTGAATATAAAAAAATTTAGTTTTGATACATTTTTTTGATTGAAGTCACACATGATTGGATTGAAAGCTGAAAATCCGACTATTGTTTGTCAATTTCAGGCTTTGACAAATGGTGTAATTTTTGTCATGCCTTTGAAACCCCCCCATAGGCTTTGAGTTTAGAGGGTTAAACAATCACTGTAAACCGACTTCTGTCTATTAATCTGTAATCAGATCGTTGTTTCAGCACGAAACCCACTCATGTCATGCAAAGCACCCGCACACTAACATCTCACCTTTCTTCATAGCAAATTGTTTGATCCAAAACATTCTGCAGTAAGATTACATTAGATAGCGCAAGCAATGATACATACTTAAGCTACTAGTGGCCACTAGCAGGGCTGCAGGAGGCTTAGCCATGTTCTCCTTAGTTTGGTTACAAGTACCACCATTCTGCTACCAGAGATGTAACTGGAGCTCAGTTCTGGTGTTTTACTGTCAAATGTGTTAAGGCAGATTTCATCTTCATAAGCTGTTAAGATGTTCAGATTCCTAAACCCTCATGAATTTAATGACCTTATAGGCCACTGAAGTGCCTGACTGCTGATAATTACAGCCTTTGTTTTTTATTTTCAAAGGTCTTTAAGGACCTTCCCTGGTGTGCTGTGTTGATAATGACTGGGTGGTTTTATGTTAAGACATCTAATCTAATTCATAACTACTTAAGGCAGTATTTTAATTAAAAGACTAAGAAGTAATCACCTTAATGCCATCTCTTTTCTCATGTTTTTACATGATAAGTAGGAATCGCAAGTGAATAAATGTGCTTTTTCTGTTCTTTTGACTTCATCTTCTGTGTTCTCAGATTTGTTCGGCGTGCCACAATCCAGGCGCTACACTGGGCTGCTTCTTCAAAGGCTGTCCCAACAAATACCACTACAGGTGTGCTCTGGAGTCAGGTGAGTGTGCTTCAAGTAAACAAAGTAGGATTCCTCAGTAATCCTCTTTCGTGTGTTTTTAGTGCAGATTTTTATCTTTATCCTTTAGTTATTTACTTAGAATAGTATGTAGGTGTTGCTTGTATTTGTCCAGGTTTTCAGATATGTTTCTGAGATTCAAGAGATTGCAAGAACTCTAGAAACCATTAATGCCTTTCTGTTATCTGCACAGCCAAATTTATATTCACTCTGATATGAAGAGAAGTACTTTTTCATTGCATAATAGAACCTATATTTTTTTCTGGCGGGCGTCTGATGTCTCAAATTAACTTTGTACGTATTACAGTCTAAAATTGAATTCATACACCTTCGACTGGTGCTCTGCAATTGTGTGTGAGTTCCTGTGTGTGTGTGCGCAGTGGTCTGGAAATAGCTCCTTTGAGAACTGCTGTTGGCGGTTATCACTTCCGCTAGGCCTAAACTTGCAAGTGTAGGCGGTTGAACCTTTGTGGTGAATCAGTGCGGCATCCTCACCTCCTCTTCTGTTCTTGTTCTAGCAGACTGTGTTCTCATTGAAGAAAATTTCTCCATGAAGTGTAAGAAGCACAAGGTGAGGAGCTATAAATGCACTTTAAACTGGCCCTGACTGGTAGAAGTGTTTTTTACTAAAATCTTGAGACTTGGCTGTGTCTCTGCTGTTGGAGAAGACTTGGCTCGTAGCTGTATAAAAGGTACGGTGAAGCTCTGAGAATTAAATATTAACCTTCTGCTTTCTAATCTGTTCTCAGAACAAGACATTCAAAGCTCCTCCAGGGAAACGACGGGAAGACAGGTGACAGTCAACAGAAACCTCATGAGGTTAGTAAATACCTGCTCTACTTTCACAGGATACTGCACGCTGCACAGTGGGCTTTAAATGCATTTAGATTCACATTGTGACACTCAGCCTGTCAGAAACTGTTATATAGTTACACACATGGAGAAAATTGTTGGTACCCCTCGGTTAATGAAATAAAAACCCACAATGGTCACAGAAATAATTTGAATCTGACAAAAGTAGTAATAATAAATAAAAAATCTATGAAAATTAACCAATGAAAATCAGACATTGCTTTTGAACTGTGGTTCAACAGAATTATTTGAAAAAATAAACTCATGAAACAGGCCTGGACAAAAATGATGGTACCCCTAGAAAAGACTGTAAATAATGTGACCATAGGGACATGTTCAATCAAGGTGTGTCCTCTAATTAGCATCACAGGTGTCTACAAACTTGTAATCAGTCAGTCAGCCTATTTATAGGGTTACAGTAGTCACTGTGCAGTTTGGTGACATGGTGTGTATCACACTAAACATGGACCAGAGGAAGCGAAGGAGAGAGTTGTCTCAGGAGATTAGAAAGAAAATGATAGACAAGCATGTTAAAGGTAAAGGCTATAAGACCATCTCCAAGCAGCTTGATGTTCCTGTGACTACAGTTGCACATATTATTCAGAAATTTAAGATCCATGGGACTGTAGCCAACCTCTCTGGATGTGGCTGCAGGAGGAAAATTGATGACAAATGGAAGAGACGGATAATACGAATAGTAAGAAAAGAGCCCAAAACAACCTCTAAAGACATTAAAGGTGAACTCCAAGGTCAAGGTACATCAGTGTCAGATCGCACCATCCGTCATTGTTTGAGCCAAAGTGGACTTGATGGGAGACGACCAATGAGGACACCATTGTTTAAAACAAATCACAAAAAAGCCAGACTGAAATTTGCCAAACTGCATGTTGACAAGCCACAAAGCTTCTGGGAGAATGTCCTATGGACAGACGAGACAAAACTGGAACTTTTTGGCAAGACACATCAGCTCTATGTTCACAGACGCAAAAATGAAGCATATCAAGAAAACACTGTCCTACTGTGAAACATGGAGGAGGCTCTGTTATGTTCTGGGGCTGCTTTGCTGCATCTGGCACAGGGTGTCTTGAATCTGTGCAGGGTACAATGAAATCTCATGACTATCAAGGTATTCTGGAGAAAAATGTGCTGCCCAGTGTCAGAAAGCTTGGTCTCAGTCGCAGGTCGTGGGTCTTGCAACAGGATAATGACCCAAAACATACAGCCAAAAAATGGCTAAGAGGAAAACATTGGACTGTTCTGAAGTGGCCTTCTATGAACCCTGATCTAAATCCTATTGAACATCTGTGGAAGGAGCTGAAACATGCCGTCTGGAGAAGACACCCTTCAAACCTGAGACAACTGGAGCAGTCTGCTCATGAGGAGTGGACCAGAATACCTGCTGAGAGGTGCAGAAGTCTCATTGACAGTTACAGAAATCCTTTGATTGCAGTGATTGCCCCAAAAGGTTGTGCAACAAAATATTAAGTTAAGGGTACCATCATTTTTGTTCAGGCCTGTTTCATGAGTTTATTTTTTAAAATAATTCTATTAAACCACGGTTCAAAAGCAATGTCTGATTTTCACTCGTTAATTTTCATAGAATTTTTATTTATTATTACCTTTGTCAGATTCAAATTATTTCTGTGACCATTGTGGGTTTTTCTTTCATTAACCGAGGGGTACCAACAATTTTGTCCACGTGTATATATAGTGCTCTGGAATTTAGTCTGAGGAAATGCCTCAAGTAACATATCTACTCTTTGACTTAAATACAACAAATTAATAACAAAATCTGTAAAAAATTGGGAGAATTTTTAAGATGTGTCTTTGGGTTTTATACCATTTATCCACCGATAGCTGCACTGAAGACCTTACCTTAGGTGTAAGAACTTTCAGGCATAATTTGCTTTTTCTCACCAATAATTATTAAATAAGACAAGCACTCAGAGAGCACAGTACTCTGACAAGGCTGTTCAGTCCCCCATACAGCATTGTCAGAAATGCAGTATTTTTTAAAGAAATGTAGCTTTTGTTTATTAGTTACTGACGATCATAAATCATGGCAGCATTGAATGTGGCCATTCACAAACAAAATAACCTTGCGCTGAGCACAGGTGTGTGTGATGCATGTGTATGTTATGTACGGGTACTGAATCGTGTGACCTATATATGTAGCTGGCGGCAGGAATTGACAGGACTCAGAAACACCCCCACGATTTAATCAATTGTTCCTTGTATCACTTCTGACGGTCCGCAGTGGTGGATTTGTAGTAGGATCGTAATCAAGTGACTGTCAGCAGGCAGCTGACTTAGTGTTCACTTGTTGTCATAGTTACAGTGACGCTTTGCCACTATCTCGCAATGATACAGAAATCTTTAACAAATCTGTGGATCCAGACCATAAGCCACATTGCCGCCAAAATGTCATCAATTGGTCCTTGTGTCATTTTTGACCTTCCCTGAAAATTTCATCCAAATCCGTTAGCTCATTTTTTAGTAATGTTGCTAACTGACAAACAGACAGACAAACATACACTGATCATCACAAAACTTCGCTGTGTTCCTTGGAGGATTAATAACCTAAGTAGAGTGACGATGAATTGAGAGGTGGAATAAAACTTTGCAGGTGAAGATTCTGTTGACGTTCAGTATTTAAGTCTTTTACCATTTCAAAAATAATGTCCACAGCTGTTTATATTGTGTGTTTTTTGTAATTATTAATTAATCAAAGTGAAAAATGTATTTGTTTGTATATCAGAAAGACTCATAAGCTTACTTTATTAAAACAGTGAGCCCTTTCCTACTCTCTGGGCCTGTGCATAACCAACAAAAGAAAAGCACCACTTTATTCTGCAGAGTAGCTAACATACAATCAGGGCTTTGGATCTGTGTTAACGTTGGTACCAGAATTTGATTAGATTTTAGTCTAGAAGATGTTTAGTCCTTTGACTTTTGGTGGTTTAGTCGAGTTTTCATCATTGTCCTATTAGTCTGGTATTTTCCTTTTTTTCCATTTTTATATCCTCTAAGTATTTTGAGGCCATTGTCTACTTTAAATGTGGTTGCCTTGGTTACCAGTATTACTTTTGACTATTTTAAGGTCAGTAGAGAAATAATGCTTGCCTGTTATCAGGAACACACATGGTGTTCATGTTCCTCTGCTGTAGTAGAACAGCAGACTGTCCTCAATAATTCATGTAGCATTGCCGCAGCTAGCTGCTCTCTCCACTGAAGAACAGTAGCTCATTCAGAAGATGATTTACTCACTTATTCACTAAAAATCTATTCACTGTCTGGGGTTCACATGGAGAACATTAACATTGTGAAGAGGACCATTTAGATGCAATTTCATCATGTAATCATGGAAGTGACTCATTCCGTCTGACAGCAACATGAAAGACATCCGACAGAAAGTGACCTTACATCCACATCACCTAATGATGTTACATCAGCAGATCTTGTTATAAATGTTGGCTGCTGCTTCAATGTTCATCGTTTGTTAAGCTGTTTTGCTGCTGCTTCTCGATAATTAATGTAATTCTCAGTAGATAGTTTTCTCTTCTAAGAACCTAAAATATTAATCTGAACAATCCTGTTGGACGGGCTGTAGTGGTTAGCACTTTCGCCTTGCAGCGACAAGATCCCTGGTTCGCGTCCCGGCTTTCCCGGGATCTTTCTGCATGGAGTTTGCATGTTCTCCCTGTGCATGCGTGAGTTTTCTCCGGGTACTCCGGCTTCCTCCCACAGTCCAAAAATATGCTGAGGTTAATTGATCATTCTAAATTGCCCGTAGGTGTGAATGTGAGAGTGATTGTTTGTCTTTGTATGTAGCCCTGCGACAGACTGGCAACCTGTCTAGGGTGTCCCCTGCCTTCGCCCGAGTCAGCTGGGATAGACTCCAGCCCCCCCGCGACCCTAGTGAGGATTAAGCGGTGTATAGATAATGGATGGATGGATGGATGGATGAACAATCCTGTTAGACATCGTAGAATTTTTATTCATTGATGTCATATTTTTTTTTATATACACTACCAGTCAAAGGTTTGGACACACCTTCTCATTTAATGTTTTTTCTTTATTTTCATGACTATTTTTGTTGTAGATTCTCACTGAAGGCATCAAAACTATGAATGAACACACATGGAATTATATAGTAAACAAAAAATTGCGAGATAAGTCAAAACATGTTTTAGATTTTAGATTCTTCAAAATAGCCACCTTTTGCTTTGATTACTGCTTTGAACATTCTTGGCATTGTCTCGATGAGCTTCATGAGGAAGTCACCTGAAATGGTTTTCCAACAGTCTTGAAGGAGTTCCCAGAGATGCTGAGCACTTGTTGGCCCTTTTGCCTTCACTCTGTGGTCCATCTCATCCCAAACCATCTGGATTGGGTTTAGGCCAGGTGACTGTAGAGGCCAGGTCATCTGACGCAGCACTCCATCACTCTTCTTCTTGGTCAAATAGCCCTTACATGGCCTGGAGGTGTGTTTGGAGTCATTGTCTTGTTGAACAAGACAATGTTGTCTTGTTATCAGTGAATTCTTGATCGCTGTACATAAAATGAACATGGATTTGGCTCTATTAGTAAAGCCAGGCTGTTCTGGTGTGGAAATGGGCACCATGATGTTCCTGATACAACATGCCAACGTTTCAGTAATGTCCTTCCACCTGTTCCTTGTTTTCTTATACAGGGTGACACTGCAAAGTGAGGCAGCAAATATTGACTGCTTTTTAGTTGTGACTTTGGTATTTGGATGAGTATCTGAATCTCAAAGAGGTCCATTGCTCCCAGTCCCCTGGTGCTTTACCTCCATGTCTGGACCTGGTTTATTATGTTGCCTCTTTTAGTTTTGACAAACCTCACGCAGCAGGATGGTCTGTTCTACATTAGACTTTACAAAACTGAACCATTACTGAATCTCTGAAGTAATGTGACAGAACTTTGTTCTGTTTTGTTTCATCATCATGAGCTGCTGCCATTATCCAAGTGTGACTGGCAAAGCACACACATACTGGCCTCTCCAAGGAAAATCGAGACAGCTTATGTTGCTGCTGCGACTACAGAGAACTATTTCTCACTGTTAGTGTTGGTGTTTATTGAGAGAGAGCAAAGGAAACTCAATTCAGGCATTTTCATAATGTGCACACTGCATGCACAAGAGGCCCAAAGTGGACTTTTTGGTTCTATGTGACTTAGATGTCTTGTTCTTATAATAATGTGAGTAAGACAAATCACAGGAATCTGATCTGTGCAGTTCTAATTTGTGCTATGTTTCTAAATCATAATATCATAATTTTTTATTAAAGATTTCATCTGTCGGAAATGATACAACGACCCAGTAGCCTTCGCGGAGTACTGCACTCTCTTGAGTGCTTTTCTTATTTGGCAATGCTACCTCTGTCTGAACAGTTATGTTGGATTTCATGCAACTTTTACATCAGTGCTGATCGTCAGCCGTTACAATAGTGCACAGGCACTGAGGAGAAACTTTTGTACGAGCAAAACTTGAGGGGGTTGTATCATAATCATTCTGTCTTTGACAGTATAAAGAAAGAAAACTTGTCTCTGTCTTTCTCCCTATTTTATTTTTCAGTTTCCACTGCAGAACAGCTTATAAATGAAACTCAAAATCTGACTTGATGTTTTACTTTACATCTGTGACATCTTGTTGTATTGCACATGTGGTCAGTTCAGGACTGTGACCAGTTCACACTGGAATCTGATACTGGCAAAATAAAAAATGTGACCAATTAAACAAGAAAAACAGATCTGAGCAATAAATCTGAAGGGAGCACTGAAGTTTGCAATGAGAATCTAACTGGATGTATTGCTTTAGTCTAGTTTGGACTGTTGGCCACGCAATAAAAAATATCTAAAGATGTTAGCATGTGTTGTAGGATGCTGAAGACACTTGTTTTGCAGTTTTCAGAAGTTTTATTCATGAAACAATTGACTGATGAGCTGAAAAATAATTAGCAGATTAATCATTAATGAGTATATCTGATAGTTGCAGCCTTGAATTGCAATTTTATGAGCAAGCATGAGGAAATGTAGCTAGCAGCTAGTTAATAATTCACATTCAAAAATGAAATTAAAGAAGGTTGTCTGCCAAATGCTGACAGTAGCAGCATTTACTACTGCAAAAGGTATGGTGTGAGCCTGTCTTTCAACCAATCAAGCTTGCTTTTTTTTCTACCTGAAAAACATCGACGTGTTCAAATTTTCACTTCAGTTTTTTTTTTTCCTTCATCTAGAACATTCACCTGCGGTGTCCTGCATTTGTTCTCCTTCCCCATTTCTGCTGGTAACCGTGGCGACAGTGGACCAGGGTTCTTCTGACTGACAGCTAGCACCCGCAAACCTTAACTTCACAGTCTGCTCTTCAACTGTACTGTTGACCGACACTGTGACTGGAGGAGCCTCCCTCAGTCCAGTCTGACGGTACTCCTCAGCCAACACCTGTGGACGGAAGAAAACTACTCTTAAAGTAACATGCTGAATTTGTCAATTGTGTAGTTATGTTTTTTCCTGAATTAAATATGATTAACAATCAAATATATTTAATTTTGTAAAGATTTTCTAAGTATTTGATTATATTTGGTTTATTTATTCCTGGACATTTAGCAGTTGTCAAAGAGGTTTGAATGTGTGTGTTGGGGTTTTTTTTGTTGTTTTTTTTTTTTTTTTAAGTTAATGGTAAAGCAGTTTGATGTTGGAATGTCAAGCCAGTCAAGGAGATGCTGGTTTTATAACCAGATGAGACAGAAAACGAAAGAGTTGAGGGGCTAAGACACTTCCCCAAACAGAACAAGGTACCTGATTGGTATCAACACAACAGGGTTCCATATTAAATGCAATACTTTCTTAGATCCTCGCGCATCACATTACGTTTTTGTTTCCAGTGCAGATGTCTAATTCACCCAAACGACCTCACCCTGAATGTGGGGCCCGGTTGATGATGTTGAGGGAGCCGGACAGTGTGTGTTTGAATGTATTTCACAGGGAGCACTTTGTGTCCTCTGCTCCGGCTGCAGTATTACCTTCTTCGGCCTCCAACCCTCGTTTACGTCAGGCTCTCTCATGTGGCTCTCTGAGGCTCACAAGTCGCCCTAGCAAGAACCATATCCAACCTTCAGAATGTGGGACTGTTTTTTCATTTTGCTGAAAGCACTTTGACCTCCTACTTCAGGCTGAGAGCACTTAAATATGTCCTTATTGTTTTCGCCCATGCAGCCGCTTTATCAGGTGATATCAATAGAATTTCAGTATAATTTTTAGTGTGCCCTGTTAGGAGGAGATTAGATTAAGAGAGCAAACAGTTTTCCCCTAAAAGTAATATGATTAAATGCAAATCATTGCTGTTTACCTGGATTTCTTTTCTGTTTGAGCTTCAGTCATTTCTTTCAGCTCTAAACTTTGCAATTCAGTATGAGGGCACATTAACAAACCCTCTTTTACCACTCAGCTGCAGAATCACTCACTCTTGACTCCACTAGTGTCACTGCAGACAGAAGATCTTCAGTATGCAGGTGTAACATTCAGTTTTGTGCTGACACTGAGAACCTTTGCTTTACATCAGTCTTAAGTTCAATAGGAATGATCGTGTTGGTGGTCCTAATCATTGACTGCGATTTTGTGTCTCAACTTGGGCCTAAAAGGTGTATTTGCACCTGAACCTTTCTGAAAAAGCCTTATCTGACATACAAGAGGTGTATACAATAATGTTTTCCCACTTCTTACTAGCTTGTGGTGCAATGACAAATCAGTGGATGTACTGTACACCACAACCCTTTGGACATCCTGATGACTAAAGGCAGCTTGCATGCACTTTTCTGCACCCGATTTTATTGTTCTAATCCCAGAGGCATGGCGGTCCAGTTCCTGATCCCTGCAAACCACACAGGTGCACACTGACCCTCTAAGACTTTGTATTGAGATTACTTCCTGGTGTGAATACCTGTTGAATCAGATGGAGTTCGGGGCTTTTGGCCTTTCAGCCTGCCTCTTTGTCTTGGAGAAGTCTCTGTGTTCAGTGTTGGTGTTAACGTATGTGTACTTTCAAAGAGTGCCATCAGGGGCAGCGCGGGTGCTTTGTGAGATCAGTGTGTGAGGCCCATTAAGCCTGGACTTGATGTCAACAGATCTCCACACACAGGTGGCTGAAGGCTTTGTCTGCTCAGTGTCTCACCAGCAGCAGAACATACACTCTCTCATCTCCTGACTCCGACAACATTGTGTCTCATCCATTTGTGCCATCTTTATGTTTTGTGTATTTTTTGTTTTGTTGCAGTGAAATAACAGGCTTGACATTTTTAATGAGCAGATGTGTCAAGCCTGGAATTTTCACAGCATTTTAGAACGTTTTTTTTCACTCACAAGCAGTTGTACCAAATACAGATTTTGGAATACCTTTTATTCTTGCAAACCTACAAAATGTTTGGATTTCGAAAACTGTTTTGTCCATGTGTTAATCTCAGGGTTGAATCTCAGATATTGTAATGATTTTGTTTTGTGATTTTTTTTCTTCTTCTTTCTGCTCTCGTGTTAACTCCACTATGACTGGAGCAGTGATCCATGTAGTAGGATGTGGTTATCTCCTCAGATGCAAAGCCTTTCTCTGTCCTGGTACACACTACTCGTCACATTCCAACGCTGCCTCTTCCATGTGTTTGTCTTTGCTGTTCTGTTCTTAGGTTAAACATGGGAGTAGGTATACCAACTCATTACCACACTTTTGTCATCGTCTTATTTTTGGCAACTTTTTGTACTGTCGTTTACCTCTTGGAACATCAGAGGTCATGTAATTGTCAAAATTAAATATTTTGTTTGTGGTTTTCTGTATGCGAATTTTATTCTTTGGTCACTTGCGGGAAAATGTTTTACATGATGATAACAAGAATATACAATATACACTACCAGTCAAAAGTTTGGACATAGCTTTTTGTTCATTGGTTTTTATTTAATTATTTTAGACATTGTAGGTTAGTACTAAAGACATCAAACCTATAAAAGAATACATATGGAATTATGTTGTAAACAAAGTGTTAATTCGTCAGTATTCTACAGTACAATGGAGAAAATAGTACAAATAAACAAAAAGCATTGAATGAGAAGGTGTGTCCAAACTTTTGACTGGTATATAACATGATAGAAATAAATAAAATGGATATATTAATGTAATAAAACAACTATATTAACAACTAAATGTTAATGCTAATATTTTTTAGATTTACAGTCTGTGTAATGTCATTGAATAGGTGTTTACTTGCATACAAACCCACAGAGAGGTAAGAAAAGCATGTGTGACAAATGGTATGACTAAGAACAGATCAAGTGATTCAGTGATCCAGCATGCACAACCCTGACAATGAAGCAGTTAAATGGTATTCAGTCATCACTACGAATACAGTGATGATTGTACTCCAGAAGTGGGGCTTTGTAACAATAGGAAAAGCTGTGATTTTCTTATTGTGATATTGTCAAACTGCTTTTGAGATTAACTGCAGAGGAGGGCAGGCAGTTATATTAAGAATTACTAAAACCCACATATCAGATGTTTTTGTGTTACTAAATACTTAAAGGATTAACCCCATCTAAAATCTTCAGTTACTGAATTCAAAAGCCTTCTCCTCTGTTTCTTTATCACCTCCAGGTCCTCTAACACTTTCACATGAAACTTTGGGGTTTTTCTTACCATCAAGACCTCATTGATGCATATACAGTAGTGGGAAAAAGTTTTCCCATGCTTTTGTGAAATACTGCATTCAGAATCATTCTTAGATCTTCAAGTGCAACTTCTTTTAGTACAGTCACAGCAAATATACTAGACAAATCCTAAAAAAAAGCCATTAAAAATTTAAAATTGATTGATTCCATAAAAATATATAAGAAATTTCTAGTATTGTGTCATTTTGGTACCAGTGATCCACTAATTAAGGTTTTGCTTTTTAACTACAGTTTTTCTCAGTTGCTTTGGTACATTTCTCAGATCAGAATTGATATTCTCAAAACTACTTGTCCAATCTTCACATCATTTTGTCACTTGTGCACATCAAAAAAGCAGTTTCTCATTTCTTTGAACAAGTTGCAAATGCTTTGGTACATCCATGCAAATAATTCTGTACAATTCTCTGCTGTTTCCTACATGATCAATTGCTGATGTCATGTTGATCACAATGTATTATCATGGGTCTCTGTTGAATAGTCTCACCCCCCACAACATTTAAGCATGAGTTCATCGCATTAGTCTTTACGTGCAAAATGGTTGAACAAGTTGTCATAATACATCAAGGATATTTCTATACAATTCTATACATATACACCGATTCAGGACAGATTTAGAAAAAAAGTAGTGGAAATTATGCTTTTTTTCTAAATCTGTCCTGAATTGGTAAATTGCTCCCAGGTGAATCTTGAATTTCTCTAACAAAGGGAAATGTGTGAAGGGTTAGGATTTTCTGAAATTGCTCAAAGACGCAGGAGAACATATTTGGGATGAGGATGAGCATTTGTGGCCCAACAGACAGGAACGTCAGAAGGTAGAAAGACTGCACTGTAATTCCTGCAGCATTGCATGTAAAGTTTTCCCAAAGGAGAGTGTCCTAATGTTCACATTTCTACTTTTGTTTTTTTCTTTGTGCTATGCAGCACTGTTTTCCTTTCTATATCGCAATGATGTGGTCTGTCAAGAAATTACAATACAAACAGTAAAAGCGTAAATGTGAATCTTGTCCAGTCTCTTGCAATCAATCTCCCACATGCAGTAAGGTGTAACTTACAATTTACAATAATTGTCATCAAAACTTTAGCCATGGTTTACATCAGAACATCCCTCCAGAGTACACTGTTACAATGACAACATGACTAAGCAATTTGACTGTCTTATCCATACACAATGACACAAGGACTTGTCATTCTGATGGCACTGACATGTTCATTGACACAGATACTTACTTTTGAGAGACGAACTAAGGATTTTGAGCAAGAGACTGGCTTTTGCAGTAATTGTCCATGGTGTTTTGCTATTTGTACGAATTGTTTTGGGAAATGCACTTACTGTTTTGCAAATGTCGGGGAGGATTCAAGAAATGTACCAAAGCGACTGAGAAAAACTGTAAAAGACACAATTCTTTAGCCGTGCAAGGGTACAGCTGCTGCCAGATAGCCAGGAAGTGCAGATGCGGTCCTTCAGCAGTTGGATACACTCTGCAGAAATACAGACAAACCAACAGCTTGGAAGACAAAACAAGATCTGGGTGTCCAAGGGTTTCTTCACCAAGAAATGACCACATCCTGATCCACATGTGCAGGGAAAACCGCTGAATAATATCTCAGGAGCTTCAGCAGCAGTGTCAAACCAAGGTAGTGTCCAGTGATCCACTCGCACTCTATGAGGCCGACTTTTAGATCATGGCTTAAGGTCTGACAAGGCTGTCAAGAAGTCCCTGATCAATGAGAGACAGAGGTTAGCCTGGTGTTGTTGGGCCCAAGCACACAAGAACTGGACAGCCAGGAATTGGAAGAAGATTCTGTTGTCAGATGAGTTCAGTTTCCAGCTTTATCTTCCTTCTGCTAATGTGAGGGTACACAGAAGGCCAGGCATAACATTATCTCCAGCATGTACAGTACCTTCTGTCAAGCATGGTGGAGGCAGTGTCATGGTTTGGGATGCATGAGTGCTGCTGGTGTTGCTCAGCTCACTGTCTGTGATGGCACATTGAACTCTGCCAAGTATTGTGCCATTCTTGAAACTCACATGCTCCTTTCTGCTTGTGCAGCTCCGTTGAGGTCAAAACTAGATGTTACAACAAGATAATGCTCCTTGCCACACATCCAGGGCCAGTAGAACTTGGTTGCAGGAGCACTGTATCCAGGTCTTAGAGTGGCCAGCTCAATCCCCAGACATGATCTCCATTGAAAATCTTTGGTGGATTATCAAATGATCCGTTTCAAAGCGAAAACCACAGAATTTCGAAGAATTAAAAGCAGTAATTCAAGAAGAATGGGACAAGATTACCCCTCAACAGCGTGAAAGGCTCATGGGGAACATGCCAGCCAGGATTAGAGCTCTACTGCATTCTGATATTCTATATTGTTACAACTGGAAAAATTAACGGGAAGAGAGGACAAGGCAGACAGAGAATGAAAATGATAGATGGACTTACATCATGGCTACACGTGGAACGGGCAACAGTCACAATTCAGAGAGCAAAAGATCAGAGGAGCTGGAGAGAAATGATCGCCTATGCTGAATGGCATGGCACTTGATTGATTGCATTCTAATGGCAGGACTACTAAATATTAATTTTATAATGTGATGGTTTATTTATTTTTTGTTCAATTCTGAACACATTCTACATTATTTGTTGACTTTGATGTCAATGATAATTTCTAGCAATGTTGAGAACTGACATATTGAAACTGTCAAGAATTTAGTTTTGTTAGTTTTTGTAAACAATAAACCAAAAAAATCTCATTTGCATTTGTTTGTGTCTGTCTAATGCAGCCACACCTTTTGAAACACAAAAAAGATTTTTTTTCACAAATACTTCATGATAATATTTTAGAGTGTGTAAAATTTTAACGGTGTCCGAAAACTTTTTCCACCACTGTATTTAGAGTGGTTTGTTATTTTAGGTGTTGTGCATAAAAGTGGAAGAGGGAGGAGGAGTGGGTGGGAGTTGAAAGAGGTTAAATCAATTGTTCAGCGTTTATCTACCAAGAACTAGGAATATGACCGAGTTATAAGATATGAAGGTATCCGGCCTCTCAGACTGATAAATATCACCACACACTTCTGTTCACACAATAAACCTTAATTGTTCAAACCCGAAATGAAAAACATGCAGTTTCTATAAACTGTTGTATTGTTTAGCCAACATCTACGCCCAACAGCTGTTAGATCGCATGGCAGCCACTGACTGTATGTCAAGGTGGACAAACCATTTGTTGTGTGATGTCACTTACTAATTACTAATTATGCATAACTTTAATCATTAATACAATTTAAACAATTGAGTTCCATAAAAATGACCTAAAACAGTTTACTAACTTCTGCATTTGCCTCCGTGTTATAGAGCCCAGTGCAGATGTGATGGCTCATAGACTTGAAAGTGTGATCCATCAGTTAGCCATTTCTGATTTATCCTGTAGAAGGTGGCAGACAGCTGGAGCCTACCTCAGCTGACATTGTTCATAAGGAGGGCTGCATCCTGGGCAGGTCATCAGTTCATTGTAGGACTGAGACAGACAACCAAGCATGCTCACACTCACAGCTAAAGCCAGTTCAAAATCAACACATAATCTACCATCCATAAGGCCGGAGCACCTGCAGAAAATAAGCTAAACAACAACAAAAACAGTCTTGTGAGGAACAGTTTTAAAGTCACAGCACTGCAGAGGTACATTGTAATTCATCAACTTTTTGTTACCATCTTAAAAACTTAAATACTTTGATGCTGACAAAAAAACAATTGTCCCACCTAAGCTAAGTCAGCGTTAGCTAGCTGGCTATCAGGCAGCATCTGTTGCCTTGGTAGGCTTAATAAATGTTACTGTATATGTACTGAATTCATTCAGAGCAACAGCTGGTTGGCTTAGGAACAGGTGTCTCTGTTGTAGTTCTGTTGCTACTTTTGCTAACAGGAGCTAGTCAGCTAATTGGTAGCAGGAGCTAGCTGCTAATTTTATGGCACTTCCAGGTTGTTTTCTCCAGACTAGATCCTTGCTTGTGTTGTATCTACTCTCAGATATATGTCGCTTTGAATAAAAGCATCTGCTAAATGAAACTGTAGAATTGTAAGAGCTCAAACTCCAAATTGTGATGCTGAATTTGCAGACAATCAAATTCTTTTCAACAACTCTTGGATACAAACAAATGGAACTGAGTTGGTCTTGAGATCCAGTTTTGAAATCACTGTTTCCAAATTTCACTGCAGAGTTTCCCACAGGTTGGAAATCTACTCATGGTACTGGATGACATGCAAAGACTGTATATAAAAGAAAGACGTAGACTCTGTGTCTGAAAAATGAAGCCAATGTACAACTGCGCTAAACCTGTATTCTGTCTCACAGCCAGCAGGGGGCGTCTCCTCTGGTTAGATTGCTTGACATCTGTGGAAAAAGTGACACTACTTCTCACTCGATCTCTTACCTCAGTAAACATTTTCCTACAAAACTTATGGTCTCAATTGCTAGTTTCAAGACTCCTTCAACACAGTGTGGCGTTCATCTAGTAAATTATTGTTCGGTTAGCGTAAAATAGACAAACAGGGTATGTATTAGGCTGTTCCTACCTTGTGATTGACCAGTCACCACTGTATGGGCGTGCATAGTGTCCACAAGTTCTCCAGGAAGGTCCACCCATTGACCAAGATGGTGACAGCCAAATTGCAAACTCAAGGGTTCCGAACAGTAGTTCTTACATCAGTTTGTGCATGGGTTTGTACTGACATTGTGTGTGACTGACTTTCTGTACCTACATTCTATAGATGTAAATGCTGAACAGCAGGTTACTGATAGAAAATACAATTTACCTTTGTTCCCTAGATGCCTCACATCTAGGGAACAAAGGGAACGATGCCTCACATCGTTGATGGCTATTGAATGAGCTGCACTGCACTGCACTGCTTTATTTAGAAAGACCGCAGCCAATGAGGCAACTCTTATCATTAGGCCAACCAACGGTGTGTCTTCATCATTCAGTCAGGGCAAGACCTTCATATTTTTTTCTTTTTTTTTTAAAGTTATTTTTTTTTTTACCTTTTTTCAGCTTTATTTTCATAGGCGCAGTGGGAGAGAGAGACAGGAAACAGGGGGAGAAGACATGCAGCAAAGGGCCGCAAGCGGGAATCGAACCCTGGTTGCTGCGTCAGGGACCAGCCCCTGTACATGAGTCGCCCGCTTAACACGTTGAGCTACACGGGCGCCCCAAGACCTTCATATTTATAGGACTGAATCCACTGATAGAAGCCTTGGAGTCATAAGATTTGGCTCTCTTCAAAGAGCCATCATTTCTGTGACAACCTGCAAAGACTTGTACAAATCAGGGGCATGTGATTGGCTGAGACAAGGGACAAGTGGCAACAACACTAATAAAAATGTAAATTATAATCAAGTCTTTTAATGATTGTAACCTATTAAAATTCCAAGTATCAAATTATAGCATACCATTTCATTATATTCTGTTGAGTTATAAATGCTTTTTATGATTCCACAAGTGGTTGTTCCATTTTTTGTTGTTTTATATACTGAAATTATTTTTGCTTTCTTAAAAAAATACATTCTAAAGTCTGAAATGCTCTGATGCAGGAATGCCACTGCATTTAAGTAGCATTCAAAACACATCTGCTCTTTTGGCCTAATGAATGACAAAAGACACACCCAATGAGAAAAAAAGACAAAAATGCCAACATCACTCCAACAAGAATTCTCATTTTATTGACTAAATCTCAGCCTACAGGAAGACAGTTGTATTGCAAAGACAAAACCGGATACGGGTTCTAGTGCTGTGGTCATCTACTCACTAAAACTCCACTAAAATCATGATGCTTTGAAATATGTCACCAGACAGAAAGACACTGGAACTCCATTACAACACGTCACGTTATGGGTGAGATGAACAGGCAGCAGTGACTGACTCAAACACTAGTGGTGAGAAAAGGGAAGGTGTGTCGTGGCAAATACACGTGTCCTGAACTTCTAAAAACTGTGTCATTACAATGAAAACTATGTTAGGATGACACTGTGTCAAGATTAAACCAAAAATCAGCTTCTTTCTTTCGTAACCAGTATTGGCAAAGTATTGTTTGTACAGTAGTGCTGAATTCTAGTAACCCTGTGGTAACAGGTTGGTATTAGTAGCAATCACGTTTTCATTAGAACATTAGTTGTGTGGCACACTGGCAGGTGACCTCTATCTAACTTTGTGGAAAACTGGTGCAAATTTGCAACAGATTTGCTTGATTTTTTACTGTTTGTTGCAAATTCATATTGTAAGTAGTTTTGATAATATTGCAGGAGTGATTTTCTTGGTACTTCCACGGTAGCGCAGTTGGTTGCACTGTTGCCTCATAACATGGAGCTGTACCCTAGGTTGAACAGTCCCTGTTTTGGGTTGCTCACTCATTTTTTCTCTCATCCAAGCAATTTGGACTATTTGGTGATCCCTCATTCATTAGAATTGACAGTAAGATTTCATTTGTACAGCTCATAGCAGCCATTATTTTTGCACAGCTTAGCAGAGGTTAGAGATTGGCTAACAAATTGGGCTATATTGTCTGAAATGAGCCCCGGACAGTTTTGTAGGATATTATAATAAAGTTAAAATGACCAATTTCCAAAAAATGAGGGAAGAGGATATATGGCTTTTAGAACAAACTAAAAGACATCACAACTACATTACTGTTGCTACTTGTCGAAAGTGAGGAGCCAAAAAACTTATTAAAAGGTTAGCTAGCTATCTTAGCTAGCTAAACTTTTCAAACTTGTCAAAAGTTTAGTTAGCTATCTTAGATAGCTAAACTATTAATAGTTTTTTGGTTCCACACTTGAAAAACAAATGACTTAAGTAAAAAGAACATGAAGTAAATTAAAAATTCACTGTAATTTCCTGTACAAATAAAAAAATAGGGTGTGTACAAGCACAACAGTTCACACCTTGTACTCCAGAAGTGGGGCTTTGTAACAATAGGCTAATGTTGTTTTCTATGCAAATGGAAAAAGGGACTAGCATGGTTTTCTGAATAAAACCAAAGCATCTGTAATTAACTGTAAAGTAAGTAAAGTATTTGGGAAAATATTCGAAACAAGTAAGATTGTTAGCTTCCTTATCAAAACTCCTACACCTGCCTTAGCATTGTCACGTCACTGTTAGCATCAACAATTCTGCTTCCAGCTTTAAGAGACACCACAAATTAACATCATTTTTAATTCTTTAACCATTTATGTGGTTTCAGTTCCAGCTAATGTAAACTAATTACAAGTTAGATCTCAATTGTTAGAATTTTTCTAAAATGGCCACACCCTGTCCCGAATTTACTACTCACATTGCTTCAAATATGAGACTAAATCGCTGTTTTAGCATTGGTGATAGATGTATGTGGGCACTGCTAAGCAGGAGTAGAAGGTGGTTTTGGGGTAAATACACATGATGAGGTCATGTACAGGCTTCATACAGTTATGTGAATGTGAGGCTCACACAGTAAACACTGCAGAGCCAGTGCTGCCTGCAGCTGGCTGATGGGGAGCGAGCGGCTGCAGAAAACACACGGCTACAGTGTCTGTATCAGGACTGTCTATTGTTCTGAGTCAGAAGGCTGCTGATGAGGTCAGAGATTGTCACAAGATGTAGAAATCTGCATGCTCCCCTGCTGATCCGGGAGCAGCTTTGAAGAACATGATCCAAACAAAAACTGAGTTTGGGTGATCCTCGGTCAGGCAGATCCGAGCCGAGGATAAAGAAACATGTTGTTTGCAGCTATACTACGTCTACAGAGCACTACAGCTTGTGACAGGAGAAACACTGCAGATTTTCACAACAGAGCTTTTAGCACATACAAGGTCATGCAAGTTTATGTCTGGAAAGCAGCACACAAAATGCCCATTCCTTTGCATGATCCAATGCTCCTCTTTTTTTTTCAAAATATTTAGATTGATATTCAGGAGGAGTCAAAAAGGAATGGATTACTTTTTTTGCGATTAATTGTAACTTGATAAAAAAAGGGAAAAAAAAGAGAGAGAAAACAATCAAGGCCACATTACTTCATTAAAGGCGGCTGTTTAGAAGCACAGATTTGAACCAAAGATGCATCATTTAATTCCCTACCTGTGATAATTTCAAGCCTCTCGCTCTTTGTCCTCATGCTTAGTTTTTTTTTTTTTTTTTAACTGTTTTTCAAGGTGGTGAGATGAGTACACAACATTAATAGCAATACAAATACATCACACTGAATAGAAACTAATTATTGTTCAGATTTTTTTAGCCCTAGTATGTCTGAAGAGATCATAACAGTAAGATTCACTCCAGGACGTAATGCAAGAAATTGTGCTACTGCAAAAAAAATTCACGTCACGACATTTTAAGATTTTTATCCTTTTTTTGCTCATTTTTTTTGTAAAGCCAGTTGAAATTTCTCATGATGGAACATTTGAGCTACTTGTCATGCAGTTTATAAAAGGGGACTCTTCAGTGATTTTTTTTTTTTTGTTTCAGATTGAATTTAAACTGATCAGTTTTTCTTTTCAGACTATAATTTTTAGCTAAAAGATGAAAACACATTTTTTTATCAGTTGAAGTTTCGATGAAAAGTTAAGCAAGGCAGACAGAAGTTTTCGGAAAAAGCTTCAAAGAAAAGCTTTACAAACAGAATTTCAAGAATGAGTAGAAAAAAGTCTTTCAACAGTGAAGTAGATATGTTTGTCATGGAGAACAGAGACATCATAAGCCTTCTCTCACTCCAGTCTGATGCCTACAGTGGTAGAATATTCCATCTGGAATCTATTGATCATCTTACATAATGTACAAGTGTTCGTACCAATATGTACAGCAGCCAGCCCAGTGTGTTGCACAGAGAAGTGGATTTGGCACAGCTACGTCTGAACGCCATACTACAATGTCGAGTCAAATGAAAAACAAAAAAAGCTACCTTACAAAAAACAATAGGAAAAATAGAGTGTGTAGTCTTTTTAGATTCAAATAAATAATAAAATTCTCAAAGCAAAATAAATCCACATCTTTTAGATTCATACATACAGAACACACAGCGATACACACAAACACACTCGCACTTTCACATTTTTGTTACACGTGAAGCATTGAAAACCACCGCTCACTCCTTTTTTATCTTACAAGGTTTTTCCTTGAGTTCTGTTTCAGTCTTCTTCAAAAATACAAATCCCTTGTCTCTTGGCTTCATCAAAAATGATACGTCTTGAAGAGATCACACTGTTCCAGCACTATTTGTAATTCATTTTTTTTGTAGCTGGAAGTATTGCTTTAAGAAAAATATTTTGGTCTTCTTTTCAGATGGTTTTAGTGACAGAATCTCGAATGGAAGCAATTTTCTAAAATCATTTTTGCTCTGGATTTCCCTATACAACACTTGAACATGGAAGTCAAAGTGTGCTCAAGGCTTCTTCTGGAGTCTGTAGAGGACATGTGACCTCCATCAGGAGGAATGTTGGCATTCTGCAAAGACGCTGTCTTAAGTCTTCCATATGTGTGCTCTTCCTTTGTCAGGATGTTGGAAACAGGATACGTGCTCATACTTAACTGTTTGTTTCTTTTCCCATGCATGCACATCTATGTGGTTGGATGAGAGGTATAAAAGTGTGTACCGGTGAGTCTGTCACAATGTCCTGACACGCTCAGACGCAGATCTCTATGGGTGTAGCTACCAGCATACGGCCGCCTGGTGAACTGTTCTCTCGCGGCATCCGATCGTAACTGTTGGTAGACGACACGGAGCTGTTGGTGGAGACGGACACAAAATGGTGGCCCCCACCTGGCTCTATCATCCCTCCTTTGGCCCCGCTGCCGCCGCCGCCGCCGCCGCTCCCCCTCTCCACCACCATGGGGGACATGGGGGAGAGGGGGGACAGCGGGGAGCGAGGCGACAGAGTCTGCTGCTTCATCCTCTCCACTAGGAGCTCCTCATCTTCCTCCCCAGATGAAGATGACGAGATTGTGCCATCCACATCTCCTCGCACACCCCCTCCTCCTCCTCCTCCTCCTCCACCACCTCCTCCTCCACCGCTCACTCTCTCCCCACCACCTCCGCCTCCCGTGTTGCCGTTGTTGTTGTCGTTCTCCGCATCCAGCATCCAGGAGTGGCTGAAGTACCCAAACACCTCTTTGACGGAGCAGCGGCGGTCCTGCTCCACAGACAGCAGTCGGCGGAACATGCGGAGAGCCTGCTCAGTGAAGCGCCTCCACTGCGATGGCACCGTGTTCGTCCTCCTCCTCTGCCAGCGGATGAACTCCTGGTAGAAGGAGTCGGAGGGTAGCGCCTTCTCCCACGGGAAGTTGCCGGTAAGCATGCAGAAGAGCAGCACACCGAAGGCCCAGACGTCAGTGCTGTAGTCGACGCAGAAACCCTCGTGGCGAGAAACATCGCAGAGCTCTGGAGCCGTGTAGGGGATGGTGCCACTCACCTGGAGGGGAAACACAACGGGTCACAAACATGGCATAGATTAAAGCTATGCCATGTGAACTTGATGCAATCCTTTGAAATTAGGTTTGTTTCCATCAACTGCAATGAAGCAAATCAACTAGGCTGCATTGTGGCGGAACAGCCTATATAAACATTGCTGTAATAAACAGAGTAGAATAAACTAGAACAATATCAGTTAAACTGCTAAAAGCCTGAAAGAAGATAAAGACACAACCAAAATTGTTGCCAATCTACAAGAGAAAAATGGAGACGATCTCCAGAAACTGTTTTCAATCAGGAACGTTGTGATTATTCTGTAATTTCAGTTTATATCAGCTTGTTTCATGCTGTCCACAAGCAAAGACAGTGAAAGACACAAACACATCATCAGTCATGTGAGTTAAATGTTTACTGCGTCATACCTTGAAAAATGTGTTTCCATTTATCTGCATTAACCATTTTCAAAAAAGTAAAAAAAAACACCTGAAGCAAGCATATAATTTTTGTGAAGTTGGGGAAGTTGTTTTAAATTTTGCCATTACCCTTTTAATGTGATGCTTCAAAATACTGTGAAA
This sequence comes from Amphiprion ocellaris, assembly GCF_022539595.1. Taxonomy (NCBI): domain Eukaryota; kingdom Metazoa; phylum Chordata; class Actinopteri; family Pomacentridae; genus Amphiprion; species Amphiprion ocellaris. The sequence continues at coordinate 12,999,990 of NC_072783.1, read as the reverse complement.
TACTTTATGAATCATGGTTTATAAAAACTCACTCTTTTCACAGGTGAGCCAGCACGGCGGGTCATGCCGAAGTCAGACAGCTTGACCTTGCGGCACTCTCGATCAAAAATGAGGATGTTTTCAGGCTTGATGTCCCTGTGGACCAGCTTCTTGCAGTGCAGGTAGTCCAGAGCAATGGCTACTTGGTGCACACAGCGCTTTGCCACTGCCTCAGGAAGACCAACCTTCAGGAGCAGAGGGAGAGCAGGGTTACAGCTAGACAATGAGTTTGGTAAAACTGGAGCAGAGCTTCAGACTGAGCAATGAAGTCCCACTTGTTCAGCATCATTAGTGATTCATTCATTCGCAGTTTGGCTTCCCCACTGACTGAAGAGGTTTTGTCATTATTCTGGAAAAACTGCAGCCATTTCTAAAACATAAAATGGTATATTAAAACCCCTACATGCAGTTTTTATGTGATTAGAGAATATTCTAAATGTATTTATCTAATTTTGGAGTGATAATTTCACTGGCAGACTGCTTACTAATCTAACTTATTAGGATGTTAAATTAGCCATAGTCTTGATTTGGAAGCAATGATGTAATGAATCCATAATCAGAATGATAGCTGTAAATGAGCACCTGTGGAGGAATGATATCGAAGAGGTCTCCTGCCAGAGCGTACTCCTGTGCGAACACGTAATACTCATCAGTCTCAAAGGCGATGCCAAACATGTTGATGATGAAGGGGCATGGAGACAGGTAGAGGGAGATGCTGTACTCCCGTAGAAAAGACTTCAGCTTGGTTGTCTTCTTCTTCAGGAACTTCAGTGCCATTTTTGTACCTTTTGGAGAGAAACCGAGGAGGTTTTTTTCTGATCATTTTTATTACAGCAGCATGCTCCTGCTGTTTGTACAATGTGCGTTGCCCCTCACCTCTGATCTTGTGGATGACCAGGTCCACCTTGCCATAGGTGCCTTTGCCCAGTTCCCTGATCACCTCGTAGTACTTGTTGACCTCCAGCCTCTCCAGGTTCTGGGCAGCAATCAGCTGTAGCTCATCCAGGATGTCCATGTTGGCTCGAGAAACCAGCGGAGAGGAGCTCATGGTGAGGAATGCTTGCTGGGACGGACCGTGGGGTGGAAAGACTGAGGAATGGATGCTCAGCTAGGACAGGAGCAGCAGCAGCTAACAGCTGGTGTCACTGTGCAGAAACGTGTGCAGACAAACATTTGTAAAATTCATGTCCATTTATATTCTTCTTGTTATTTCACCTGTAAGGGGTGCTATTGTAAAAACAGACATCAATTTGATTTCACTTCTATGGTTGTGATTTACTGTACAACATTGAGAAAAACTGTTGACCACATCTTCCCCCTTTTTTTGTACATTCTGTCTCTCGTCTCTGCTCGTGTCTGTTCCGCTCCATGTGTTTCTGTTTCTGTGATCCATCAGACCACCACAGAGCCACGTGTGGAAACAGACACAAAGACCAGAGCTGAAAAGGCAGCAGTGGAGAAGGAGAAGCAAAAGAGAGTTTAAAAACAGCAGTGGACACTTTCACACTGAGCTGACATGAAACAAGAGAACACAAAATAAGTAAACAGTATAAATAAAATAGATACACTACTGTTGAAAAGTTTGGGGCACCCAGACAATTGCATGTTTTCCATGAAAATTCACACTTTTATATATGTGCTAACATAATTGCACAAGGGTTTTCTAATCATCAATTAGCCTTTCAGCACCATTAGCTAACACAATGTAGCATTAGAACACTTGAGTGATAGTTGCTGGAAATGGGTCTCTGTACTCCCATGCAGATGTTCCATTAAAAATCAGCCATTTTCAGCTAGAATAGTCCACATGAACAATATCTAGACTGTATTTCTGATTAATTTAATGCTATCTTCCCTGAAAAAATGTTTTTCTTTCCAAAGTAAGGACATTTCGAAGTGACCCCAAACTTTTGAACAGTAGTGTACATTTTTAAATACTTTGGCTTTTTAGGAGATTAGTTAAATGCTCTGAAAAACTTTTCCAATCCAATGTGGGATATAATTTTTGATTTGTTTCTAAGTGGGTCATTACATATCATTTCATCAAGTGGTCCCCACCTGACCCCCTCAGATTTTTCTAAATTTTTACATACTTTATTACTACATTATATATGATGGAAAAATCCAAAATTTCAAGGCTTAATTGTAAAGAGTTCCAAAGTTATGACCATTTGAAGTAGGTAGGGGGTACCCTAAAATTGCGACCAAAATAAAGACTTGAAATTCTCGGCTATTTTCAGGCTTCTATAACTTCTGAACAAAAAGAGCTAGAGGTCTGAAATTTTCAGGATCATTTCATAGGAATCCATATTCCTAAGAAATGTTTACTTAAAATTTATTATTGCATGTTACAGAGAATGGCAAAGTTGAGATTTTATCCATTGTGCACTTCTAAAATGCTACTTTTGGCCACCTGTTACACAAAAACTAATCATCATTTTCATTCGAAATTTTATGTGCTGTGTCTTGGCTACCTAGGGAATGGATCTCTGTAAAATAAAGGTCCTATATTATGTTATGTATATGAACAGATAAAAATCAAAAATATCTGTCCGACCTTCGGATTCAAAGGTCAATATCAGCATGTGGGATAGGTAGTATCACAAAATAAAAGACACCATGTGAGAGTACAGGAATTGCCCTAAATTTTGACACCAAGCACAACTTGCTTCTATAAATCCTTCTATGTTAAATGTTCAAATTAAATATGCACGTTTTCACCCCATATTTTAGCCATATATAACAGAAAATTTAGTGATTTTCAAGTGTTCAAATGTATGTATTGCAGAGTAAAGAAGATATTATTAAGGACTTACAAATTTATACATCAACTGTTGTTAGAGTGAATGACCTTGTGTCTGAAGAAACTGTGGCAGATTTGTTGCAGCATGATCTGCATCCTGGCCAGTATGTTGCAGCTGTTTATGATAATTACTGGTACTTGGGAAATGTTGTGGAAGTGTCAACTGAGCAGGCAGATGTGTTCCTAGACTTCATGAAACCAAAAGGCCCTGCCAGATCATTTTCTTGGCCCAAAAGGAAGGACCAGTGTTGGGTGCCAACAGACCATATCCTTACTCAAATTGCGGACGTGACGACAGCAACGGGTCGTCAGTATAAACTTAACCAGGATGCAGAAAAGAAGGTTTTAAACTGATTAAAAATTTCTGAAAACACTTGAAAATCACTAAATTTTCTGTTATATATGGCTAAAATATGGGGTGAAAACATCCATGTTTAATTTGAACATAGACCAAAGATTTATAGAAGCAAGTTGGGCTTGGTGTCAAAATTTAGGGCAATTCCTGTACTTTCACATGGTGTCTTTTATTTTGTGATACTACCTATCCCACATGCTGATGCTGACCTTTGAATCCAAAGGTCGGACAGATATTATGATTTTTTTTATGTGATTTTAAGCTGTTCATATATCATACATAACATAACATAGGAGCTTTATGCATCCATTCCCTAGGTAGCCAAGATGCAGCACATAAAATTTCGAATGAATAGGATGATTAGTTTTTGTGTAACAGGTGGCCAAAAGTAGCATTTTAGAAGTTCGCGATGGATAAAATCTCAACTTTGTCATTCTCTGTAACATGCAAATATAAATTTTAAGTAAATATTTCTTAGGACTATGGATTCCTATGAAATGATCCTGAAAATTTCAGACCTCTAGCTCTTTTTGTTCAGAAGTTATAGAAGCCTGAAAATAGCCGAGAATTTCAAGTCTTTATTTTGGTCGCAATTTTAGGGTACCCCCTACCTACTTCAAATGGTCATAACTTTGGAACTCTTTACAATTAAGCCTTGCAATTTTGGATTTTTCCATCACATATAATGCTCTATAAGTATGTAAAAATTTAGAAAAATCTGAGACGGTCAGGTGGGAAAATTTCTTAAAATCTGTTGATTTCATATGGCATTACCCAAGTATGAGAAGGGCCAATAGTTTCAAGTGGAGTGACTCACATGCACACATGGTCAGACCAGATGCTAACACATAGAACCAATTACAACACAGAGGAGTGTGACTCCTTTCTCTGCTGTGGATGCCATCACTAAACTTTATCATTACAGAACAGATAGCTGTATACTGTTACGATAATGCTTCATTTATCAAAACCTTGAATATAGCACCTTTAAAATTTTGTCCTTTAAAAATTATTCCACTATGACGAATTATTATTCTCCAACATGACTTGCATATTTTCTAATAATGTTCATCCTTATTAGTTTCATCTATTAAACATGATTAGCCTTTTCTATGAGCATGAAAACTCTGGACAAAATGTAAATTAAAAATTTTGTGTAAAACTGTGGCACAACCTACCACTGTGGATACTGCAGTTTTCTATAGAAATTATAATCCTACTAGTATAATTGTTGTTGCTGTTGTAGGATGACAGTATAAATTACAAATAAATTACAAATACAAATATCATTTGTTGTCATTTGTTTGGCTTTCAAGGTCATTAACGGGCGACATGCCATTGACGTTGAAGCTCACAGTCTGTTGTTCTGATCCGCAGCGTGATATTCACTGAAAATGCTAATTATCTGCAGTGAAGGCTTAAGTAATTCTAAATGCTACTCCGCCAAGGGGGATGCCAGAGCTGAGCTGTGAGCTGACTCACACACACGCACACACACACACACACACACACACACACACACACACACACACACACACACACACACACACACACACACACACACACACACACGCACATATGCACACACACACACACGCACACACACACACACACGCAGAGCCAATAAGAGTCCTTTCTAGCAAATCCATTCCCTGCTGCAGTGTGATTATTCTTAGTGATTGCTTTTTTTTCTTCCTGAGCAGCCGGACCTGCCAAGTTCTGACCCTCAATCTATACATCCAGGCACATGTGGAGGAAATATAGAAGCTCTACACACACACACACAGACACCCACAGGCACAAACACACACTCACACAGTCCTTACATAACTTGAAGTGCTGGAAAGCAGTCGGTCTCCATTCGTAGACACTTGGATTACTGTCATATTTACAGCACCTTCTTTGTCATCAACACAGACCCCTGCCAAGCTATATCTGATATTCTCCACAAATCCTGCAAAGGCTTTAAATTTTTGCCATTAGCTGGTTTTGGAAAAAAGAAAATCACATTCTGATGCAGACATAGCAGCTGCAAGCCTGCTTGATCACAAGTTAAGTCACCATGTACGTGACAAAACAAACACACACAGCAGTTTTAGTAGCTTGTCATCCCCTCCACAGGCCTCCGTGTCCCTCTGTGGGAGTGCAATCTTTTTTTGTGTGTGTGAAGCAGACAGGAAGAAAGGTTGACGCCAGCAGGTGAGGAGGGATGAGTCAGTTTGGGTGATAAATGGCAGTTCAGAGAGGATGTACTGTTTCTCTGTGCACCCTTAAATAAAAGCTCACAGACACGTGATGAACACACACACACACACACACACACACACACACAGACACAGGAGGGAGGCTGGGAGTTGTAAACAGAGAAGACCATTTGTTTCTGCCCGGGATCAGAAGTGCTTACTGTAGCACTGCAGGGATGTACACAGCACCATGTGTGTCTCTCTCTCTCTCTGTGTGTGTGTGTGTGTGTGTGTGTGCTTGTTGGTATGTTCGGACTGCAGAAGACTGTGGTCAAATAACAGCCCATACAACCTTGTTTGACACCATGATAGCATTCACATACATACTATGTGTATTAAGATCAGTATGATTACTTGAAGTGCTGCAATTTTAACCAAGAAAGCAGTTTTAAATGAAATATCTTGACAACTATTGGATAAATTGGGACAGATGTTCACATCCACTGACTTTTTATGGAACGCCATCACCAGGTAACTGGTCTTAACCATTTAGCGTCAATAGCTGAATTACTTCAGTATTACAACTTTCCATTGTGTAGAACCTGAGGACTCTGAAGCATTCAGACCCCTCAGGTCATCAGGGACAGGTTTACTGTGTGTTCCCAGAACCAGAACCAGAACCAGACTAGTGAAGCAGCATTCAGCTATTATGCTCCTCACCTGTGGAACAAACTTCCTGGACACCTGAGGTATGCTCAAAACTGTTGGCTTTTTAAAACCAGGCCTGAAAACCATATTGTTTACTGCAGGTTTCTCTTAGATGCTCAATCTATTTTCTTGTCTTTTAATGCACTTTCATGATCTCAATATTTACTTTTATTATTTTATTTCTATGATTTTAATGTATGTATACCTTTAAATAATTTTTCTGAATATATTTATTCGCCATTGTAAAGCACCTTGAATTGCCTTGTGTATGAATTGTGCCATAGAAATAAACGCCTTGTAGTGTAAAGTAGATTTAAAGTGTTTTTGCAGCATTACCGGTGAGCTGGTGTGCTGGAGCTGCTGAGTGTGGAGGGATGGGTGCAGAGAGAAGCTGCACATTCTAAAGTTATATTCAAGCCATGTTGAGGCACAAAGGGATCACTTTCATGGATCAGTCAAATACCCGCAAACCGAATTTGCACCTGTTAGCATGCTAACAAGCAAAGCCAGAATGGTGAATATGATAAACATCATAGCATTTCTACTAAACACCATCATCTTCACATTGTCACTGTGAGCATGTTCAGCTCCATATATGTTCTCCAACAGTCAGTCACACATCCGAAAAACTCTTATACCCAGTGAGCAGCTTTGAATGAGCTAAATTTCAGAACATGATATGCAGTTTTCTACATGTTTTCCTTGTTGGTTTTGTGTCTCTCCATCTACTAGCAACTGTTGTCAAAATTTCTGGCGACAGCTGGTGGAAAGCTCTTTCTCTGATCAGCACCTTCTTTTTCATCCACTCAGTGTAATCAGGTCATACTAATTTGACACGAATCCTCACATATCTGCAGCTACAGAGATACCACATGGAGAAATGTGAATAGTCAGCATGAGAGGCTTGTGTTTTCTCCTACCAGCTTCTGCTGTCAGCAGAGATGATGCAAGTTTTAAAAAAGTTTCAGTAATCTTCTCTTTTTCACACATCTAGGAACGCTATTTTCACTGCAAACCTTCTCTTGCCAATAAGCACTTTCTATGACAAAGTGAATGACATATGAATACAGTGAAGAATGTGAAGAACACTTTAGAGTTTATGACTGTACAGGTTCTTGTTTGTTGTAATCTATGTACCCAGACCTCCCTGGAAAGCAGTACTGGTACTGAGTGGCTGATGAAATAAAGCAGACAGAACTGAATTCCGCCTTAAGTCAGATGATCTCAGCTACATTAATCATCAGTTCCTAATCACTGTGAGCATAAACAGATTAACGCACCTACACTGTGCTCAGGCAATTCATTTAATAGAAGTAAACTCATAGCCTGATTTTATTAGGGTGTTTTAAATGTACACAAATGCCAGAGAGAAAGAAAAGTGAACAAATGCCAATAACCTGCCTTCCAACTGCCTGCCTGCCTCGAAATGGTTTAATCAGATTTAACTTTGGACCTGCACAGTACGTCTTCTGGATAGATACAGTTATCAGCTGTCTGCATTGCTAACATTGTTCTGGTAACTACATTTAAGGGTTTAACCAAATTAATTTACAGAATTTTTCAGCTCATATGAACAATTTGAGTAGTTTTCTGATAAGTTGAGTAGCCTGAGATTGATTCTCTGTACTACACTGACAACATTTATGAGATTGCACATCGTTAGCTGTTTAGTATTCAGACTGGATGATTGTGTGTTTGGGGACCAGACACTCCCTAAATATGTCACACAGCATCTCTCCTTACCTTAGTCTGCCTTTATCAAACACACTCAGGTCTGTGTTGGCAGCTTACATCGACACCCATTATATTTGTGTGTGTGTGTGTGTGTGTGTGTGTGTGTGTGTGTCAGCCTATGTGTGTTGGTGTTTACCACAAAGAGAGACTGAATCTGTATTTATATAGAAGCAGAATGAGTCATCAGATCAGGATAAATGTTAGCTCTTCATGAGGAGAGGAAGTCTGCGATCCCACTGTGTGTGCTTGTGCGTGCATCACATAGGCTTAGTGTTAACAACACAAGTCACACTATGCGCAACTAGCTGTATTTCACAAGCATCCTGCATCCTTGGAGAAAACAACTGCAAAAGCCAGTGATTGGACAGCGTCTTGGCAGAGCTGAAATCTGATTGGATAGAAAGAAATTGGATGACCTGCAGCTCATCCTTCTTAAAGGTGCAACATACATTTTTACAGGAACAATAAATAACGCTGTCAAATTACTGGTGATCTCTCTCCAAGAGAAGTGTAATGAAGTGGGACCAAGGTGAAGCTGACTGGTAGCTTTTATCTCACACCAGTGTTACTAGTGTTAAATGTGAAAATCCTTAGTTACATTGTAGATTTTTATAAAAGAAACCAAAGCCCTGATCTGTATGATGATAGCACTCCTCCCTCCAACGCAAAACCCTCAGTGGCCACAGCAGAGTGTCATGTCTTGCCCTGTGACTCGAGACTATATGTAAAAGATAGAAAAATCTCCTGGTCTGAAAAATGAAGCAATGCAGAAGCGCCTCAAACCTGCATTCTTACTAACAGCCAGCAGGGAGTGACTCTTCTGGTTGCAAAGTCAAGTTGTACAGAAGTATACAAGAAAATGACTCTACTTCGAACTTGATCTGTTACCTCAGGAAACATTCTCCTCATCAGGTTATGAACTTAATTACTTGTGTCAGGTCACCTTTAACACAGCATGGTGTTCACTTTGTAAATGATGGTCCCATTTAGAGTTCCATAGATGATAATGCAGGGTACTTTTTAGAGAAGGGGCAAGCTGTGATTGAGAAGTCACTACCATGTTGGTGTGCTTAGTGTCCTTAAAAATGTGAACCAGATTCAACCCTCATAACCACAAGGTCTACGTCTGGTTACAAAAGACCAAAATGGTGACGACCAACTGCCAAACTCAAGGATTCAAACTACAAACCAATGTTTGATGTCACAGTGGCTATATCCATCTTTTCTATACAGTCTATGGCTGAGATGCCCGAGTATTTTTTGGCATACATATGCATAACAATATGTTACAAAAAACACAAACAGACATCCAGACAAAGATGATGCTAATCCAACAACTGCCAGCAGAAACAGGAGAAACTTAGGCAGCCTCCAATGGAATGAACGAGTATGTTTGGATACCTGCTTAACTGTTTCAAACAACATATCTCTGGAGTCTGCTTCTAGTTATACAAGAACAGTTTCCTGCTACTGTTAGGCACATTCAAGCTTCATTTCTTATTATTTTTGTATAATATTCAAAACTATGTGTAATATGAAAGGTGCTACTTGTAGAGACAAACTTACTCTGAGGTATTTAGTCTCTTTTAATTTGCTGTTTTGGGTTTACGGTGCATAATTTCAACTGTCGTTAACCATATTTCCACTCATCACTTCTGATAAATCCACTATACGCTACCTGTCCAGTACCAAACAGTGGAATGACAAAAGTAGAAGCTAGCTTTAGCTGAACAGCTAGCAGCCAGCAGGAGTTGGCAGATACCAAAACAGAGCTACAACTCAGTAAATATTAGACGATAATCAGACAAACATGACTTCAGATGGATCACATGCAGTGAAAGGCACATTTTGCACATTTTGTACTTTCAATTTGGTTGGAGTTGCGTTTCCCCCAGTTGGTCAAGAAAAATCAAATAGTGCTGCTTCAATGCAATGCAGCAGATTCACTTCCTGATCAAAAGGTAAAGAGCAGTGAAGAGGGACAGTCTTTTTTGTGACAGCCTCATTTATAATCATCAGTACTGAAGTGAATGGTTGATTAATGGACCCAGCAGAAAATTAATCATCAACAATTTTGATGACTGAGTAATTGTTTAAATTATTCATCCAACAGAAATGTCACATGCACTGGGTCCAGTACATTGTCATGGATGGCATATTTTTTGGTTTTAGGTTAACTTGGTAAACTGTAATTTTTTCTACATTTTTGGCTTTTTTATAGACTAAATACTGATTAATCCCCATAAAATCTATCAATAAATGAAATGATGACAAAATAATCGTTATTGTTTGACAACCACTGAAAGAATGTGTAAAAATGTGTGCCGTGATAGTTTTCTTATCACTATGTCTGAATATTCCTCCTTTCCGCCTCAGGACTGCTCACTCCCACAGGCTTTAAAATGCACCGTACTGGAAACAGACACAAAATACATCATGTTCCTTTCAGTCGACCAAAATTCCCCCCGATCTCTCTCTCCTGCTCCTGCCTCCTCTCACAGCACTGACACTGTGCCACCAGGTTTAACACTCTGTGGAAGCAGAGCAGCGACCGGGGGCCACAGCTGACTAAATCCCAGACTGCTTATGCAACCAGCGGGCAGAGCTGACCGGTCGAGCACATTCAGCGAGCCAAGTCGATGGTAACAGCCACGTCCACCCCCGCTGATGCAGCCATACTGCCCTCCAACAATTAGAGCAACGCCATCCTCATCCATCTTCCATTTCAATGACCTTTCATTTTTCCTGATGCTCATGCTGCAAACACACACATTCCTGCTTCCCGTGTGAGAAACTGCAGTCAGACACAAACATTTGGCCATTAAATTTTCGGACCTTGCCCAATTTGTCTTGTGTTTACACAAAGCCGGCATGATCAGAAGAAGTGGCCGACCGCTGCAAACACACATAATCAAAGTGCTTGTGTGCGTTGACAGGGAGCAGTGTATAGGAGAGGAAATAATGAGAGAGGAAGCAGAGGGAGAGCAGCGCACAATGACAAGGGCCGTTGAGTAGCAAAGCACCAGTCAGTGTGTGTGCGGACAGAGATAAAGAATCAAGTGTGGTAGCCAATATCTCTGCACCTCAGCCCCTACTGACATAATAGCAACTCAGACCCCAGTATCGCAGATATCCAGCTCAGTCTAAAGGTCAGAGATATAATGATCCAAATCTCCTCCTTCTGTGACTAACCTCAGACCTCTGAGCTTAATTAGAAATTCCTAAATCACGATCAAATTTGCTTTATAAGCAAGTAGGCAGTAAACAGTCCTACAGTCTGACGTTGCAGGAGAAAAATATTGACACACAAATTTGGTCCTGTTGAAACAATCATTTTGTGTTACATTTCCTTAAAGTCGGGGGCTCAAAAGAGACGGAATAAATAGAAATGAACACAACGGCAGCAGTACAGACTGAGATATTGAGATATTTGTGTTTCTAATACACAAAAAATTCCAAAAGCAATGGATCCTTCATTTTATCCACAATGCATCTCCCTGCATGATAAACATTCAGACCTCCAATTTGTGTGTAGGTTTTCTGTTACAACTCTATAGTTTCCAGGGCTGCAACTAAAAGGTATCTTTATTGTAGATGGATCAATAAGTTGTTTGGTCTACACAATCTTTTAAAAAATGGCGAAAATGTCTATCAATGTTTCCCAAGCCTGTTTTTCCTGCATTTTGAGGATCTCAGTCTCTTCCCTGATGGCAGCAGGTTGAACAGCTTCTGGCCAGGGTGTGTGCTGTCTGCCCAGATCTTTTTCCCTCTGCTGATGCAGCAAGAGGTTACGATGTTCTCCAGAGGGGGCAGAGGGCAGCCGATGATTTTCTCTGCTGTCCTGATAACCCTCTGCAGAGCCTTCCTGTCTGTGGCGGAGCAGGCTGCGAACCAGACAGTCACACAGTAGGTCAGCACAGACTCTATGGTGGCCCGGTAGAAGGACACCTGCAGTCTCTCCTCCAGATGGTTCCTCCTCAGCACTCAGAGGAAGTGGAGTCTCTGCTGTGCCTTTTTAACTAGTGCTGCTGTGTTGGCTGTCCAGGTGAGGTCCTCAGATAAATGAGTCCCCAGGAACTTGAAGGAGGCTGCTCTTTCCATACAAACCCCGTTGATGGATAGTGGAGCATGGTCCCACTTACGCCTCCTGAAATCAATGATCATCTCTTTGGTCTTCTTAGTGTTCAGCTCCAGGTTGTTCCTGAAACACCACCCTGCCAACTCCTGTATTTTCTCCTTGTACGCCGTTTCATCACCCCACGAGATGAGGCCAACCACAGTGGTGTCATCGGCAAACTTAATGATGGTGTTCGAGGGGTGGGTGGGTGTACAGTCGTACATGTAGAGGGCGTACAGGAGGGTGGATGAGTAGAGCTGACCCACCTTCACAACCTGTGGTCGGTTAGTCAAGAAGATCTTGATGCAGGAGCACATCAGGGGATCCAAGTCCAGGTCCACCAGCTTCTCCATCAGGATGTCAGGGCTGACGGTGTTGAACACCGGGCAGAATGATAGATTAAACTCAATTTGTGATACGTGTGACTGAAAAAAGCATCATCTTCACATCCACTTCAAGCAGTATGCACCTGAGGAGCTTACAAGAACAGCTCAGCTTGTTGAAAACGCGTCTTTGCTTTTTTAGTAAAAGTAAGAAGAAAAAGCTGATACAACTATCATGTCAGCGTCATGCTAAACATGAAGTTATTGCTAGCACAGCAGACTGAGGAGACTTAAATAAATCTGCCTTCCAGCTCTTTTAAGCCCTACAGCTAGCTTCACCCAACCAAAAATGAATTCCAAAGCATGACTTGTGAAACCAAAAACTGGTGTTTTACAATTCAATTCAATTCAATTTTATTTATATAGCGCCAATTACAGTCAAATTGTCTCAAGATGCTTTACAGAACCCATATACCTGACCCCCAGAGCAAGCAATTGTGGTTGGTGTCTAAAATAAACAAATAGGATGTTAATAAGAAAAATGTACACATGCTAGTAGGTATTTTTTTAAAATTTGGACCGATCCAAACTAGTTGTTTCCAGTCGCTAAGCTATGCTAACTACCCTCAGGCTCTAGCTTCATGTTTAGTGCGGAGAAACATCAATTTTTTTTGTCTAAATCTCATCAAAGGAACTCTTTGCACATCTATTTTATAAGACAGGGGTGTAAGAGAGGGAAATCAATTTCCAAAAGTTTCCAAAAGACAACCACAAATGGTCTAACTTGCAAAAATATATTTATTTGTGATGAAATGGTGCAAACTTGTTTTGCAAGTAATTTTTGGCAGGAAAGCAAAAAATATATATATATATATATTTTTTTTTTTTTTAAATTTAGCAAGAGTTTTTCAACAATACTACTGAGTGAACCTAATTCAACATTAGTGTGTATTGGCTTTGTTTAGTTATATGAACCATTCAACCTGTTAGCATTCTGGTAATTTCCTAGTAAATTACTGATTCCAGGAAAGCTACAGGTGTTTTTGATGCGCATAAAAGGTTTGCTGATGTATACAACATAAATACATGACTTTATATCTATACTACTAGGATTATTTGTATGCAATTTTGTATTTTTTGCTTGTCATCTACCTCTGCTCTCTCGGACGTTGGAAAACACAGAAATCCTTACAGCAGTATTTAGATGTAATGATCAGCTAAAGTTATCAGCACTGCTTCTGGTCAGCTCCTCACTGCTCCTGCACAGCTATCTGACCTACATTGTGATCTGTGACTCATCATCCTGGAGTTTATCTCAACTGTGTGTGTGCTTTCATGTGTCTTCAAGGAGCTTTAGCCCACTTTGATCAGCTGCCTTAACGCACATGCATGCAAGCACACAGTCTCCCACAGCGCCTCACAGTACATAAAGAGGAGTTCATTATAGGATGATTCACTTCCACAGTACTTCTGCAAAATCCATCCATCCATCCATTATCTATACACTGCTTAATCTTCATTAGAGTCGCGATGGTCTGTCAAACATTTTGTAACAACCCTGATTTCATAAAAGAAGGCAGGAAGATGGGTGTTCTTTGGCACAGGAGAAAGCAGCAAGTAAGGATGTAAACATTATGGTCACCTCAGCTCCAGCATTCTGTGGGGCTACGTCATGTTGATGCCACCTGCAGTGTGTCCTCACACTGCACTGGCTCGGAGGCAAACCACTGTCACTTTAGTGTAACAGAGCTCTGAAGACACGCCAACACACACGCGCGCGCGCGCGCGCGCGCGCACACACACACACACACACACACATAACCATGCATTAGCTGCTGCAGATACCTGACAACCCCCCCTCCTCCAAAAAAATACAAGATCCATGGTGGGGGTGAGGGAGGAGTGCAGGATGTTGTGTTGTGATCAATAACACAAATCCCACTACACACACACACACACACACACACACACACACACACACACACACACACACACACACACACAAACACACACACACACACAATACTGTAAACAATCTAAAATACTAACAAGTAAATGGATTGCTGTTTGCTGGGGACAAACGCAGCATTAAGGGCCAATCACAGCATTGTTTTCAGTGCTGCTGTACAGAAGGGGCCCAATCGATCCAGCATTGGATCCAACACAGCCCTGCTAGCACAGGAGCTGCTGTGTAGGTGAACGGTGCATGCTAGCCCGGGTGCAGGTGAGGATACACACAGGAGTCAACCCTTGTTTATTCCGCTACTCACCCTTCAGTTGGTTCCCATATGGGGGCTGTTAAGTCTGTCCTGTCAGCCCGGGCTGCTGCTGAACACACAGGGGTATGTGAGCACATACTAAGGGCCAGGGAGCCGGGAGGGACGCCGGGTGTCGGTGTCCTGCGGGAAGCCTCCGAGCAGCCGTGTGTCAGTAGATGTGGCGCTGAGCATCCTGCAGCCTCCTCCGACGTGGCGTCCTATTGTCTCCGCATCGCTCTGTCCTCTAGGATGGGAGGAGAGGGGAGGAGAGGGGCGGCAGGAGAGGAGCAACAGGACCCGCCCCCTCCTTGGCTCTGGCCAATCGCACCGCTGCTCCTCCGGGAGCCGCCGCAGCTCTGTCTCCGTACAGACTACGCTGCCTTCATGGCCTGTCGGAGATAGTAGCACCTCCTCCAAACGCGAAGAAGACAAACGTGTTGCTCGCCTGAGGTGACTTTTAATGATGAGAACACCTTGTTCAGAGTCATTTAAAGGGGAACTGCACTGATTTTAGACGGAAACTTTCTTAGCATGTAGGATGGAGTGTAAAAAGTTGTATAAAGGGTTCAGTGTCTCCACAGAAATCTGACTTATGTCCTCAAGACATGTCATTTGAGTATTGAGTTTGTCACTGGGGCTGACAGTCAATAAGTGTAAGACAAAAATAGATTGTACTTCCATCCTTTCACTATCTATCCTTTCACGCTCAATCCTCATTAGGGTCCCAGGGGGGCTGGAGTCTATCCCAGCTGGCTTAAGGTGAAGGCGCAGGACACCCTGGACAGGTCACCAGTTTATCACAGGGCTACATATAGAGACAAACAATCACACCTTGCATTCACACCTACATACAATTTAGAATCACCAACCACCAAGGCACTGTGCAGCCCTTTATTTTTTTTAACATATCCGATCCATTCTAAAAGTGGGGTTGAAAATAGGTTGCTGCTCTTTGTCTTGTTTTTTTCCCTTACAAAAGCTAAATTTGTGGCAAATTTGTGACCAATGTGCAGCAGAGACATTCATTTACCATCAAATGTCTCAAGTTTGTTGCAGTGTTGGATGCTAGTGTAAACTTCCAGCGAAACTTTGACAATAATGAGACATTTACTAATGACAAACTATGGTGGCAAACAACCAGTGAACATGTTTGTCAGTGGTGCTAAATTTCTACTATGACTCTAGTGATAAGTTTGCCAATAGTGGCCAACATGTCATTTTGTTTGCCATAGACGGAATTTCTGTAAATAGTGATATCATTCATAGTCTTCATAAATTTCTGGGTAGTTGTAGTTAAGATCCAGAAATGTCATTTCTTAGTTCACTATCACTGAAAAGTTTAGGGTCACCCAGACAGTTTCATGTTTTCCATGAAAACTCACACTTTTATTCATGTGTTAGCATAACTGCACAAGGGTTTTTTAATCATCAATTAGCCTTTCAACATGATTAGGTAACACAATGCACCATAAGAACACAGGAGTCATGGTTGCTGGAAATGGGCCTCTCTACCTCTATGAAGATATTCCATTAAAAATCAGCCGTTTCCAGCTAGAATAGTCACTTACCACATTAACAATGTCTAAACTGTATTTTTGATCAATTAAATGTTGTATTTGTTGAAGAGACTGCTTTTCTTTCAAAAATAAGTACATTTCTAAATGACCCCAAACTTTGGAACAGTAGTGTATGTAAAGTAGATTTGGGGCAAACTTGTGGTAGATTTCTGGACTTTGTGCAAATTTATGCAACCAATTTTGTGCAATTTTGCCACAAATTCACATTTTTATGCACTGTCACTTCACAACATGAAGGTTGTGAGTTTGAACTGGCTGACCACCTGTTCTGTTCCCTTCCACTGGGTTTTTCCTCCATAGACTGTATATAAAAGATGAGGGCCTGAAAGGTGAAGCCCAAGCATAAGTGCCTTAAACCTGCATTCTCTCTAACAGCCAGCAGGGGGCGACTCCTCTGGTTGCACAAGGAAGTCGATAGCATAAGAGTCCATGAAAAAATAACCCAACTTCTTATTTGATTTATCACCTCAGGAAACACTTTCCTAATGAGTTTATGCTCTTAATTGCTTATTTCAATACTTTCTGATCATAGCTTGATTTTCTTTTTCAAAAATTATGCTTCCATTTACAGTAAAATAGGTAATATAGCAGGGTATGTTTCAGTTCTGGGCTACATTGTGATTGAATGGTTGCTACTGTATTGCTGTGTGTAATCAGATGTGGTTCCTTAGTCAGATCCAACCCCTGCTTGCTACATTAGGTGTCAGTAACCAACGTGGTAATGGTCAAATACAAAACTGGAGGCTCCACAACAGTTATCCACAAACCTAAGGGTGGCGTTACAGTGGCTTTGCCCACCAGCCAGAGGTTCGAACTGGCTGGTGGGCTGTTCTCCCTGTGTCTGACCCTCTAAAGCAGGGATGTCAAACATAGGGCCTGTGGGCAAAAACCAGCCCACCAGAGGGTCCAATCGGGCCCACGGGATGACTTCACCAAGTGTGAAAACTCACTGAGTAAAAATTAATGAACAGGTACCATGGAGATATTTAGACATGGAACATTGTGCAATATAATGTCAGTCAGCAGCTTCAGTACAAATGAGTTTGGTTTGGTGGAACTCTGTTGTGGCAAAGTGAGGCATAATTTTTTTGAAATTGCACTTATTTTTCTTCAGAAATATTAGGGTGTTCGTAATGTTTTGGAAGGCAGAACATTTTTAGAATGTACTTGTATTTTTTTCCCACTGAAATAAAGAGAAAAATTTGGAGTTGTCGTTATTTATAGGTTGCTGTGATCTTACTGGTTCTTGAGATTAAATGGGGCTGAATGTGGCCCCTGAACTAAAATGAATTTGACAACCCTGCTCTGAAGGATATAGTGGGAGTGGTGGATGAAGTTTTCCCCAGAGTTAGCCAGAAGTCCTTGGCAAGTTTTCCACAAGTATAATTTGCATATCAAAATATTACGTTCCTGCAAACTTATGTCAACACTGACAAATGTTAACTACAACTGTGAGGGTAAGGCTTGCTAGTATGTGTTTGAACACACCTAAATATCATGCTGAAAAGTCAGTAGTTGAGTTGTATTGTAGGTAATATAAGAACCAGCATCTGACAAGGAGGAAGAAAACCTGTTAAGGACCGGAGAAGCAAAACTTCCCTGACCTCTATTCACCTTTTAAATCAAGTACAGATGGCAGACTGTACATGTCAGCTTCATTACTGACTGAGACACTGACACCAACCAGCACCCAAGGTTTCTGTGTATCAGTTTGCGGACACTGCATTAAATAGGAATATCCATCTTTGTGAGGAACACAAACCACTGAGCAGTGACCTTGGTCTGAAATGCTGGCTTTTGTTCGGCTGTTATTTGCTTATAGAAAAAAAAAATGGAGCACGGGGAGAAACATCGATGTGATGGTCAACAAAGGCCTTCAGTGGGGACCAAACTGGGTAACAGTGCAGCTATATGCATGTACTTTCACCACATGACTACCAGGTCACCTATTTAATTTGAAAAATTACAAATTGCATAACAGCTTATTAGATTTTTAAACTGATTTGAAAGAATGCCACAAGGAAGAGTTCATGCGGCCACATATAAATCAGTACAATACAATGTTCTACTGTGAACTATTTTTAAAGATCAGTGAACACAACCTACCAACAGCAGAACCAGGAGCTTCGAAGCCTCAGGGACACTGTGCCAACTAAAGCAGGTCCAGCTTTGTTATTTTGTGTAAAAAAAACATGATCTATAATAAGGAGTGAAAATTGAGTTTACAAGCTACACATGAATGCAGCATGAGTCTAGTAAAGAGGGGGTAGCTGTGTAGCGCCAGGAGAGTCCCACTTCTAATATAAATGTGATGTTTGTGAAAACAAATATCACCTGGTAGTCATCTCCTCTCTGACTCATGCCTGTGGCCCGTTATCACTTTCTGTATCTAACAAACATCAGCACAATATTCAGCTCTGTGGTCCATAACACTGGGCTTATCTCACTTCATGATCCTGTTCATTTTCTCTGTTTAGGACACTCTGTTTTACGAGGCCTATGGAAAGAACTGGAAGATCCTGAATTGCATTCTAAACAAACAAGATAAGCCACAAGATCTAGCAGAATCACACTAAATAAGCCCTGCTCTGATCATAAATAGCCCACCATTGGTTCATTTAGTACATTTTGTGTCTCAGTGATGCGTTCCCCATAAATGGGACTTTGCAGAAAACAGTCCTCTGGTTACCAAGAGGTTGCATCACAGGATGAAAATAGGGAGGTTCTGTCCCCAGAGGCAGTTTCTGATCTCTCCACCAACACTTATCACATGATAATAAGTGTCCTGTTTTGCTAAGATTACCATCCTACAGCAGCTGCAGGGGGGTAATAAGAAGTTGGAGATTTTAGGTTTTTGTCTGGCAATATTATTTAAAAGAAAGAATAAGAATTCTAATAATGCTGGGTTGTCTTACTGCATTGCTTCCACTTTGACATTGTTATTAAAAAAAAGCTGTGAGTGGTTCAGGTATGAAGTGGGCAGGATGACAGGTGGTCTTTCATTGAAGACCAACTCTGGTATCAGAACAAGCCTGGTAGGTGTTTAAAGATACAAAGGAATAGCCTGTTTGAAGAGTTTCAGTCAGGCTTCAGAGTGCATCATAGCACAGAAACAGCTCTGGTGAAAGTTACTAATGACCTTCTCATAGCGTCAGATAATGGACTGGTCTCTATACTTATTTTATTGGACCTTAGTGCAGCATTCGATACAATCGACCACAAACTTTTATTACAGCGACTAGAACATTCTATTGGCATTAAAGGGACAGCACTGGACTGGTTTAAATCCTACTTATCAGACAGGTTCCAGTTTGTGCATGTCAACAATGACTCTTCTGAGCATACTAGGGTTAATCATGGAGTTCCTCAGGGTTCTGTCTTAGGACCAATACTGTTCACATTATACATGCTTCCCTTAGGCAACATTATTAGGAAGCACTGTATTAATTTCCATTGTTATGCTGACGACACTCAATTGTATTTATCTATGAAGCCAAATGAAACTAATCAGCTAGCTAGACTGCAAGATTGTCTTAAGGACATAAAGACCTGGATGACCTATAATTTCTTACTACTAAATTCAGACAAGACTGAAGTCATTGTATTTGGCCCCAAACATCTTAGAGAATTGCTTTCAAAGCATATAGTTACTCTGGATGGCATTACATTGGCCTCCAGTACTACTGTGAGGAACCTCGGTGTTATCTTTGACCAGGACATGTCCTTTAACTCGCACATAAAACAAATCTGTAGGACTTCCTTTTTCCACCTGAGAAATATTGTGAAAATCAGGAACATCCTGTCTCAGAGTGATGCAGAAAAACTAGTCCATGCATTTGTTACTTCTAGGCTTGACTACTGTAATTCCTTATTATCAGGTTGTCCCAATAGCTCTCTGAAACATCTACAGCTGATCCAAAATGCTGCAGCCAGAGTACTGACGGGAGTTAGCAAGAGAGATCATATTTCTCCTATATTGGTTTCTCTTCATTGGCTCCCTGTTAAATCTAGAATAGAATTCAAAATCCTTCTTCTGACATATAAAGCTCTTAACAACCAATCTCCATCATATCTTAAAGATCTGATAGTACCATATTATCCTAGCAGAACTCTTCGCTCTCAGACTGCAGGCTTACTTGTTGTTCCTCGAATCTCTAAAAGTAGAATGGGAGGCAGAGCCTTTAGTTATCAGGCACCTCTCCTGTGGAACCAGCTCCCAGTTTGGGTTCGGGAGGCGGACACCCTCTCTACTTTTAAGACCAGGCTTAAAACCTTCCTTTTCGACAAAGCTTATAGTTAGGGCTGACTGGGTGACCCTGACGGGGTGAGCTGGTGTTTTCATTTGCACAACTGACTTCCCCTCTTGACGTCCCTTTAGTTTGCCCCTAGTTATGCTGCTATAGGCCTAGGCTGCTGGGGAACCTCTCTGGATGCACTGAGCCCTTCTCTAACTACCTATGTATTTACTATATATACCATTATTGCATTACATTCACTCTGTTTCTTTCTGTGTCCTTTCTCCGAGTGTCCCTGGTCCCAGAGCTGGATGCTGGATGCTTCAGATGTGTGGCTGTGTTTTATGGTCCTTGTGTCCCACCCCCCACCTCTCTATCTCTACCCCTCTATCTGTATCCCTCTATCTCTACCTCTACCCCTCTATCTCTACCTCTCTACTTCTTCTGTCCCTCTCAACCCGCCCGGCCAGCAGGCAGATGGGTCCCCCCACATTAGAGCCGGGTTCTGCTCGAGGTTTTTTTCCCTGTTAAAAGGGTGTTTTCCTTGCCACTGTCGCCTTTTGGCTTGCTCTGGGGGTCAGGCATATGGGTTCTGTAAAGCGTCTCGAGACAATTTGACTGTAATTGGCGCTATATAAATAAAATTGAATTGAATTGAATAGATGAGCAGAGGAGCTCTGTGAGCTTCATATAGATGTTACATGTGCCTGCACTATCAAAGTACACCCTGTTCCCTGTGACAGTGTAATTACTAGAAACGATGGGAGCCTGTGAGGGACCTGTCCAGCCTGCGCTGCTTCCACTTGATTTAACTTAACTTCAGCTGTAATCACTTCATCTGTCAGCAAGGTTAAGGTGATGGAACCCCTCATTACTAAAGATGTACTAGAACCATCTAAAAGATTATTTAAGGAATAAAAACTGCTTTAGCTGGCAGAAAACTGATTTTATTTCAATGGAATGCTTCAGTAAAGGTTAGGGAGGGGAACTACAAAGTACTAAAAACATTTAGTAGGACTACTGACCACTTTAAAAATAGAAAAGAAAGTGCAAAATTTGTCTTTTGCTCAAAAACTGGCAAAATAATGCAGTAGATGCAGAATAATGTACATTTTAAAACAACTAAAATCAGTGCATTTAAGATTAAATTTAAAAGGCACAGAAAACACCTGTAAGGGACTGTTTGAGTTGATACAGTGCAAAAGACAGACTTTAAAAGGAGTTATACAAACAGATAAAGTGCCAAATCTTTGGTGTGGAGATGTTGTGCCAGGTTCTGAATGCGACACAGACGGACATTTTGAGCGTCTCCTGCGCTGTACACTCTGAATATGTGGTAGCGCTCCTTCTCCTTCAGTGCAAAGTCCAGCTCATTGGCGGAGAGGTGGATGAATGACTTCTCCTTCTTTACTGTCGCCTTCACCTCCACGTACACCACCTCCGGTGCTCCTGCGAAGGTCAATTTAAAATCATAGGGCTGGCCGGTCTCTCCACTCTGGTTGCACCACAGGACGCTCTTGGGTCGTCCAGGGTCTCCGCTGTCTCTCCAGTGGCACAGGAAGGAGTTGACCAGCTGCTCGCCCCACTCGCCAATCGCCGCCACGTCCATTTGGTCATCAGACAAGACCACCTGCAAGAGAGTAGCGTAATTAGCAAATGCTTGATAGCACTGAACGGCTAGGAAACTAACATGTGCAGTCAGTATACTGACAGTGGTGGGTCTCTGGCAGGTGAGCTCCATGTCCTCCAGTGTGGCCTGGACTTTGTTCCAATGAGGAAAGTCCAAGTTCAGAGGAGGACGCTGAGCCTCTACAGCAGCTGATGTCCCCTGGAAAGTACTGGAAAGAACCACAGCCTCAGGGGTGGCACTGATAGAGGCAAAGAAAGGACCAGTTGGGAGAGAGAGGGACAAAAAGAGAATCTGGGATTATGCATTGAGTAACAGTAAAAGTAAACATAAGTTTTGTGTATGAATATTTCATATATTTTGGGACAAGGAGAAGAAGCCTACAGGCTGTTTGGAACAGGCTGGTCGCTGGTGGCCTCGGCAGGCTGTGCAGATGGAGGACTTGGTGTTGGTCTGGGAGCTGAGAGGTTTTCCTTCTTAGCCTCAGCTCTGTCAGACTCAGTGGTCTCACTCTGCTGAATGCGCTCTGTCAGTGACAGACAACACCAAATGGAAGAATTTAGAATTTACAGGACGGGTTGTACATGTACAATTTGTAAATAACACCATTGTGCAGTAAAGACAGCATAAGTTTATGTTTCTGCCATTCTGTCTTTTACAAACACTCAAATGGAGAACTAAAGTCACAAATTGTTAAATTCATTGCAAATGACAGCTGTAGCTTGTTAAAACACTGTCATACTAAAGACTAAATAAAGCTAATAATATCCAACAAATGCTTTTCCTGCTAATGTTGGTTGTTCAGCCCTGAAAGCCCAACATTGTGTTGAGTGGTGAATCTGTATCTTATGGGTTTGTAAGAATTACAAACTAATACAGATGAACGTGCTTGTTCTGTTTTACAAGGTGAGATCAAGAAGCTTTGAGCCACATGATTAGCTAGTTGTACATCATCAGCAGGGTGAAAAATTTCAAAATAGCTACATTTATTGAGCGAAAGCATCTTTACATGTACTAATTAATTTAATGTCCACTTGCAAAAAAAAACCCCAAAATATTTTAACATTGCTATCACTAACACAGAAGCAAACAGGCTAAGTTAAACATCCACAGACGCAGAGCAACATTAGTTAGTTACTTGGAGTCATCTCTGTGGCCACCTATGAACATAAATCCAACACTCAATCCCTCCTGACGGAAATATGTGGCATTTTGGCTAATAACAGTTCAACTTTCTATACAAGCTAATGACTAACGGGTAGTGTCAAGTTTGTACAATGAAATCTTCTCACAGGAAAATGATGCCTGCTGTGGTTGAACACACACTTTATGTTTATGAACCCAAAAGACAACATAGGAAGTTTAAAGAGTACAAAACGCTATACAATGCTACGCAGAGCTGCAGAGATGGGAAGGTGGGTTCACTTTTCAGGGCTCCTCACTGTAAGCAGGCCTCTTCACATTACACACACATTTGATATTTTGGAAATAAAACAATATTGACCCCTTTAGGTTTAATTTTCTGCTACAATTACCGGATTTCACATATAATTCTGAAGCAGCGCAAAAACAATCAGTTGCAGGGAGACAGAAGTGTGTTGAATGTGTAACCTGGAGGCCGTGGGGTGTTGCTGGTGGCAGCAGCGGCGTTCGGCTGCCCTTGATGGCTGAGGACTCTCTGAGGGAAGGGCGGGTCTGGAAGTTTGCTGCTGCTGCTCCTGGGTTGCTGGTTTCCGTCGAGGCTGTTTCCCTTGAGGGCAATTTCCTTTTCTGGGCCTTGCTCTTTAGGTGCAGCAGGAGGAGGCCACATCTTCATAACAGCGTCTACAACGCTGCTGTCTCCCTGACCTGTTGGCAACCGTGAAGCGAAATTGTAGGTTTTAAGATGCTAAAGCAAACAATTCCTTCTTTATTCTCAACAACTTTATAAAGTACCTGTGCGACAACTTCCTGCATTCAGCATAGATGCTCGAGGAGGCCAGCAAGCCAGAGTCTGTTCCCCATCCTCTTGTGCAGGGCGAGATGCTTCCTCTGGGGAGCTGATGGAGGAGTAACTCCTTGATAGGACTGGAGTAGAACATTTTCAAGAGTTAAAACCAAAGAAGAGGAAAAGATTGGTTTAAAAGCTGTAAAACCCCAATCACACACAGCACAAGCCTGTTTCAAGGCTCTTATAGAATAAAAACTGATTTTGTAATGAAAAACTCTTTGATCATATTAATCCTTGTAGATGTGTGTGTGTGCTCGCTGCTGCAGTCAGGGATCTGCTCCTCTCGCTCTTTGAGCCTTGGCAACACACAAAGTGAACAAACCCGAATTAGCATATGGGAGAAACACACCAGTTATCTTTCTGTGTGTGTGTGTGTGTGTGTGTTTGTGTGGAAGGAGAGTGTTTGTGCAGGGCTGAGACTCAGAAGAAAAAAACATTTTGAATATTATGAAATGATAATGGAAATCGGGGCAAATGTCACAAAGAGAATTGGAGGAACTGCAGATGTAAGACGGAGAGAAAGCAGCAGTGAGTTGTTAGAATTCATCTCATGCTCCAGTTCTAGCGCTGAGTTGATGTTCTGCATCAAACTGTGATTCTCTCACACATGAACACTGAGCTGCAGTTGTGGATTTTTCATGGTCTTTCTCAAACATTCTACACTTAAGCACTTTGAATTTCACAAAATTGGTGCAACGCCACCAAAACAGTGATGAACAGATGGATGTTTCTGCAGTCTTCTTCTACAGATTGACATGACTTTGAGGCTTTGAGCTGAATTCATATTTCTGGGTTAAATGCTAAGGCTGGTGATACTCCGTGTCATGATCCTAGAAAATATGAAAATGCCACCATCCATAAGGCTGTTGTTCTTTTCGTGTCAACAACAATGTATCTGCTAACAAATATTGGCAAAAATTTTTGTGGCATGCTAACATAGAGTGGATCAGTTGCTCAACTAGAGAGAAGTCAATATACCGACTCAGTAAAGTCAGTTATACATTAATATTTTTCCAAGATATAGTAATTAGCTCACAGTAACCAGCACAAGCTACTGGTGGTGGCAGGCAAGGTAAGGTTGTGACAGCAAATACCTGAGTGTGCTGATGTGTGCATGGGTGTGTTTTATCTCTTATGATTTCAACACATTTCATGTGTAATAGGATGAATGTGTTTTTTTTTCATCTTTCAGCTCAGACTGCGTCGTGTCTGCTGTACCTCTGTCCAGGGTGACCTCTGGTTTGGGAGGCTCTGGCACCTCCCACTGCTCCTCCTCACTGGGTAGCTCTCTGATGTCCTCTTTGATCAAGAATCTCTTCAGGTCTCTTGGGTCCTGCACATGCAATTATTACAGTTTAGAGTTAATAACTGCAGCAAAGCCGAGATCTAATCCTGGTGTGGTTATTACTCCGCTAAGGAACGCGGCAGAGTCATGGTGACGATCGGCGTACGTTTGTCTGTTAGCAACATTACTCAGGATTTGGATGAAAGGGAAGGTCAGAAATGACACAAGGACCAAGTGATTAGATTTTGGCAGTGATACGGCTTTTAGTCTGGATCCACGGATTTGTTAAAGATTTCTGTAATTGTGACATAGCTGCACAGTGACACTGTAACTATGACAACATGTGAACACTATGTCAGCTGCCTGCTGACAATCACATGATTGCGATCCTACTACAAATCGACCGCTGCGGACTTATTGGTTCTTATCCATCGGAAATGATACAAGGAACAGTTGATTAAACTGTGGGGGTGTTTCGGAGTTCCAGCAATTCCCGCCGGCCGCTACATATTTAGGTCAGGTGATAATGTACACATGCAGTGTTTCCTCTAGGATTTTTTTCCCAGCAGCGGCGCTGCACACACACACACACACACACACACACACACACACACACACACACACACACACACACAAAAAGAGTAGATAGTGAGAGCAACACAGTTATCTGTAGTTTACCTTAGTACTAGCGAGTACCTGACACAGTGCAAGACTGCTGTGAAGGTGGAGACATGCGGCGGTGGTGTATTTGTGACGAGTACAAAAAAAAAAGATAAGACATTTAAAGGAGCAGCGCTGGGATTTTGGCAGCGGTGGGCCGCCGCTGCAGAACAAATGTAGAGGAAACCCTGACACACGCATCACATACGACTGTGCTCAGTGCAAGGTCATTTTGTTTGTGGGTACATCTATATTAAATGACCACATTCTATGGTGTCGTGATTTGTGCCACAATTTTTTTCAAGATTTCAGCTGTCGGAAATGATATGACTGAGCAGCCTTGGCGGAGTACTGTGCTCTCTGAGTGCCTTTCTTGTTACACTTGTTTTCTATCAAAGATTTTCTGAGTGCTTTGAAAGAATAGATGGATTTCAATATTTTATTCAGTCCATAAAAAGCGTAAGGTTTGCATGGCTTGCTTTCCAACATAAACTTACATTCCAGACACAGGACTGATCCACTGAACATTTATCTGAAGTCCTTATTTAGAAAACACCACCAGTAGCGCTCAGTAGATTTGGGGTTTATTCTTTCAGATTCTCTTGCCCAAAGTGGCAGCAGCAGACATTCTCATTAAAATGTTGATGACCTAATTAACATGTACTGCCAATGACTGATCAATTTCCTAGAATAATCTACAAGCTAAAGCAATAAGAGGATACAATATGTTGGTAGGCAGATCTGTCTGTATTTCCCTCTAAGTCTCTCATATCTATTTGATTGCAGTCTATTAAATGACTGTTACGCCTTAGAGTCCCATAATTAAAACCTTTAACCAAACAGCTGAAAATTCCTCTTTATTGACTTTGATAAATCCAACCTTAACCCTTTAAATTCAGTAAAATGTCATCCAGATTTGATTATATAATGCAGATCTAGTGCTGCTCTGTGTCTCAAAGAAGCTGCTGCACAATGAAAACCAGGAGTGGATATTCACTAAAGAAGGATCAGAGTTGAGGACTAATACAAGCACCTCTGCTGCTGCACTATTCAACAGAGATGACAGCAAGTTGCCATGCAATGCAAACATGACTTCCCCCAGGGGAATAGCCATTAGTTGTAGCTACAGTCAGCTCTGCGGTGGCGGCGGTGTGTGTGTGTACGATCGAAGAGATAGAGAGTGACAGGATGAAAGGCCCAGAGCAAGCAAAGGCCCTTTTCACTGGGTATGGATTAGTGATCAATGTGTGAAGAGATCATATATCACTTACATTGAGCGTGGTTATCAGGCCGGTCAGGAAATGCATCAGCTCTTTCCTGTGGCTGGTCTCACTGCAGAACAGGGTCGCCAGTTCCCTGAAACATGCACACACGAAAACAAGATTATAAGGTACAAAACAAACACCAAAATACATACCGGAACATATTAAATTAATATTATCACAATGATTTCTTTAGGAGAGGTTCACAGTTTTTCCAAAAATAAACATGTACGAGTAATGTAGGTAAGTGCCCTAAATGCCAAGGATGGGGGACAAAATCTGCAGTGCAACTTCTGAAAGTCAGCTATAGCTAAAGGTCCCAAATGATGAAAATTCCACTTTATATAGGGTTGTCAAGGTTAACCGGTTTTACAATAACCACGATTATAAATAGATATTCGTCACATTTTTCACAACCACGATTATCCGTAGAAAAGCCTTGCGAGAGGTCCAATGCAAGAAGCGTGAGCTGCGCTGAGTGGAGAGTGGAGAGAGTGGCTCCTTGGCCTGTGCGCGCGCTCCTGTCTAATCGGCATCACTGCGCGCGCGCACACACACACACACACACACACAGACAGAGAGAGAGAGAGAGAGAGAATTATATGATCAGTTATGACAGATTCTTTACTCGAAGTGTCCCTAATATTGTGGCCGCTGTGCGCAATGAGGTTGCCAAGATGGAACTGTCCGCCGCACGCGCGGTAACTGTCGGTTCCGAAGTCAGCGGTCCGGCGGCCGGGCCGCCCCGAGGACCCCCGTGCCCCGAGTTTCCTCCCGGAGCCAAAACAACCGGCGGGTCGGGAGCTCCGGTTACCTCCTGCGCTCCCGTTCCCCGCCCGTCGCAGCCGGGCTGCTTTCCTGCGTCCGCAGGCGAGGGGAAGGCGGCGGGCCGCGGCGGGTGGGGAACGGGAGCGCAGGAGGGAACCGGAGCTCCAGACCCGCCGGTTGTTTTGGCTCCGGAAGCCCGTGCCCTCCTCCGAAGATGCTGTCGGCCCGGTCCCCTCAGCAGGGAGTGTGGTCCGGGAAGCCCCGCTGCCCGCTGAGAGTGGTAGTGGAGGAGACAGTAACCTCCAGGACAGGGAGGCTGTCTGTCTGCCTGGACCTCCTGTCAGACTCTAGAGTTTTCCCTGGGAAATGATCCGGGTGTTTTGATTAATTGTTGTAAAATTAGTGGTGAATTGTTTATATAAACGTTTTAGTAAAAATACATAAGACTCCCATTTATCCTTTTTTCTGTAGTTATATTGTCTAAAATTGTGGAGGATTATTTAAAGCTTAAAATGAAGTGTTTTTAGAATCTTTAAATGTATTCTTTTTATGTCTTTTAGTTTTGTTTGATTTACAAAGTAAACACTACGTTATCAACCATACATTAAATTGCAACATTCCATAATACATAAAAGTCTCAAAGAGGCACTTCACTAGAACCAATAAATACATATTGAACATAAATAAGTAGTAATTATACATCATTTACAAGATTCCCAGACTGAATAGTTGCTGTAATGTGCCTGCCAGTTTTTGTAAGCATATTTTTGTCTAAATTAAGGCAGTATTTGCTCATTTTTTTCCTACATCATATAAGCAGCAGCACTCATATATAAATAGAGCATTTAAATCAAATCCATGTGATCAGTATCGGTAATCGGCATTCAAGGATGATCGGTATCGGTGATCAGCAGCAAAAAACCTGATCGGCACATCACTAATTATTATTAATATTATAGAGAAAACAGCACAGTTTTTAATGCCAATCTTATAATTTTATTTTGTTTTAATGATGGCAGCTAAAGAAGCCTTTAAGTTCCTCAAGTTAATGACTGTTTTGTAATGCAATTTGCACTTTTATTTACTACAAAGACGTGTTGGAACAATTTATTTTATTTTATAAGAACAGTAAATGTTTAAAAGTTTAAGTATTATTAAAGAGTTTATTTAAATACAAACACTGGGTTTTTTTCTTTCATAATGTCGATAATCGTGAATAATCGTAAAATCGCAATATTTCCTTCCACAATAATCGTGGCTCAAAAAATTGAAATCGTGACAACCCTATTGATGAATAAACTCCGAGCAGAGTATGCCAAACGTTCCGCTGTTTAATGCAAGAGTGAACACGAGTCTTCATGCACTTGCAGCATCTGATCAACTGAAAACACAGAGAATTAGGTACTGTACCCACAACAAGAGCAAATTCTTAGTGTTGTAAAAAAACAAACAAAAAGACCCCTGAAATAATTTAAAATTAAGAGTTTAACATGCTTAAAATTTATGTGTCAATGGGTGTATACTTTAACCAGGGGGTTAATCTGGCCTGTTACATCTGGTTGAAATAAATAGGAATTCTTTGTTTTTTTCTTTGGTAAAAAAATAATTCATCATATTTAATATTTTCTCTGATTAACCCACATATAATCTGGGACATGAAATTGTAGCGGCTGTAGAGTTCAGAGAAAAGAACTTGCGTCTATAAATTTGAATCCCAAGATAAGATAGATAAGCTTCTAGTGCTCAGCTCCTTTACCACTGATCTTACTTGTGAATGTTTGAAGTTTTCTTGATTTAACTAAGGTTCAAAAAGATGAAAATGATGACTTTTTTGTTGGTGATTGACATTTAGAAAATAAGAAGTCAGTTTGAGAGCACGAGTGGATGTTGGAACTATCTCCATTACACACAAACCTGCAGATGTCCAGCTTGGCAGTGAGGTGATCTTTCTGGATGTAGAGCTCCTTCTCGTCTTTCAGCAGACAGATGACGTCCTGCAACTCTATCACTGCATCCTCACTGTCACTGACATTAAGCTGGTGGCGAATGTACAGCTTACCCACCTGTAAACAATCGAGCAACAACTTAGAAGATACCTTTGTTTTCATTATATTCCTGGCTTGCTCCTGGCTTTGGCTGAAAAGTTCCAGAGTGTACTTTACGATCATCTCAGTTAAAGTCTCCTCACATTCATGTGTGACTCATAAGATGAATATACATTTTTAAGACTAGAGTGTTTGCACGAACCAAAGCTAAACAAACCTCAGTGATAGTTACAGTACTGATACAAACAATGAGTGAAAATCAGGACTGTCACATCATAATTTCTTTCATGAGCTTGGGGATCTTTTCTTCATTTGAAGAATGTTCATGCAAAGCAATCCCAAGCACTGACTTCATAATGAGCTCCTGTCCAAGTAAATCACCTGCTAATTACAAAGTCCAGACTGAAATACAGGCTGAGTGCAATTGTGCACTGCTGTTATATTTTTGCAAATTTGTTTCTCTGGAAAGAATCAGCACAGACAAGGATGAAGAAGCTAAAATGAAGTTCCTGCTGCTGAACAGGGCTAAATGTTGAATGTTGTCCTCACGTGTGTGTGATCATGGTCAAGAGACTCTTCCTAAACAAGGCCATCAAGCAAGCATCTAGCACAGACGGAAAGCAAGGACATAAATTTGACTGGATACAAAAAAAAAATATGTAAGAACTATTTTGTCAAAATATCAGAAAGCAATCATCTTGAAATAAGGCTATATACCCTGAAATTACACAGCAACAAATAGCAGATTGAGCTTCAAACGAGTAATTCCTACTAGAGTAATGTACTACTACTAGAAATGAGTTTGGCTTGCTAAAAGAAAGAAATGAATCTAAATGCTGTGAAGAGCGCTGATGCCCTCTTAACAGATGTCAGGGAGACAGTTTGAGTTTCTCTTCACAGCTCTTTACTTTAAAGGCCAAGCATCACTTTATACACTCATCAACGCTAACAAGGACTGTCATCAACCCAAAAACACACGGCACTCACTGTGTCACAGCTTCACTACTCCAACATGAAGGTGAATAAAACATGACATGAGCAAATGAACTGTAAACATAATAAAACAAACATAGCGCAACTCAGTATGACACAACATGCACAACATATCACACTCAGTGATGCATCAAAATAACTCTTTACTTCTTTAGTGAGGACTCAGAAGCTATATCTGCATGTTAAGGGAAGAACAAAGGAAGCAACAACAACACAAAAGGCCGTTGGTGGTCAAATTGAAAATGAATAGGTGAGACTTGTGGTAAAATAATAAGCACAACATTGCGTATAATAAACAACAAACTTCGTGCCTATTTATTGAAGGTTATTGGATTGGCCTGTACACACAGCTCTGTTGTCAGGACATTGTTAAGTACAGCCTTTATTCTGTATTGCATTTCATCGATAGGAAAACAATTACTATTACACCACTATTGCTGTGTTGTAACAGTGAATTCCATGTGACCAGTGTCTGTTCATATATGGAAGAAATGAAAAGTATGAAATGCTTGATATAAGAAATTCTGACTTCAACAAAGCTGCTTTGGACTTATCGGTGTGAATCAAATAGCTTCATATTCCAGGTAATCAAATGTATTTAGTACTCCGCCAAGGAATGCAGTGGAGTTATGTGACAAGCGCCATTGGTTTGTCTGTCTGTTTGCCTGTCTGTTACATTACTCAAAAATGGACTAATAGATTTCAATGAAATTTTCAGGGAATGTCAGAAATGACACAAGGACCAAGTGATTAGTTTTGTCAGCGATGTGGCTTATAGTCTGGATCCACAGATTTGTTAAAGATTTCTGTATCATTGCAAGACAGCGGCACGGTGTCACTGTAACTATGACTACAAGTGAACACTATGTCAGCTGCCTGTTGACAATCCCATAATTGCGATCCTACTACAAATCCACCACTGTGGTCTTATCGGGACTTATCCATCGTAAATTATACAACGACCGAGTAGCCACGGCGGGGCACTGCACTCTCAGAGTGCTTTTCTTGTTGTATTAAGGGACAGTTGAGATTTGGATGCTGGAGACACAACTGAGGTTTCCTCTGTCAAGACAGGGCAAACTACTGATTTGGCACAGTTTTGCCTTATTGAATTCCATTTATTAGCTGTACACGGAATCTGGTGTTGAACTTTATCTAATAAATAATGTCATGAATGTCCAGGACACAGAACTACATACATAATGTAGCGGACATGGCTTGGCTTCTTTGGAATGCCAAGGCAGAGGCCAAACCAGATAACAAATCCTTTTTATTTAGGGTGGACCCCAAAGCCATATAAAGCTGCCATCTTGGATGCTGCACAGGACGGGAAACCTTCTAGTTCCCAGGAAAGAAACTCCATTAAGTGTCGGAGGGGAATTGCGGCAGGACCGTTGTGATTTCCCCTCACCATTGACAGTCCTTTGAAAAAAACTATGTTACATTCATTTCTTTTGCAGCAAAGTGTGAATCTCAGACCTCCTGCAGAGGCATGATGCTTCCTACAAGACATTAACATTTTAGAGGAACACCACTTAAAAGGACACAATGACTCTCCTACAGCTGTGAATGCTTTTGATCAACACCTTACTCATGTTCAACCCCCTTTTCTTAAGAATGTAAGCACCCCGGCCTCCTCTGCAGGGAGGACATCTGATAAGACAAGCCATATAAACTTTGCCTTATGCCTGGTGTGAGGCACACATTTCTAAACTGAAACATACATGGACTCAATAACTGGTTTTCTGATATCTGTTTTATGTTTTCATGCATACCAAAATCACAGTAAGGAGTTCCTTTACCACATATCCAAAGTCACATCTGTAGGTGATACGGGGACAAAATTAAGATTTTAATGAAATAATCATATTTCTTGCATGGACCCACAGTGCCACCTAGCGACGTCGGAGGACGCAACGATGTCGGGACAAACCCCTAATAACCACTGTTTCATCAACAGTTAAGAATGCAAAATGTGAAGTTGGTATCATTCATAACCATACACATGAAATGTAACATATATCCTCACAATTACATACATTTTTAATATCTAAAGCACATTTGATATATAGTTTGAATGTATGAGGTAACTTGCGTATTTGTTAAAATGTATAATCTCGATTTTTTTGCTTATGTTCTATTGATGACGGTGAGAGACGGACAGATCGTGTTTGCGCGTATAATATCACATATTTCGATTCAATTTGTCAAATGCAGTTTGTCCTCTGTCTGGGGAGCAGAGACAGAGTAATCAGATTACTAAAAGTCGCGGGAAACTCTCCCTCCTCCCTGATAGACAACTCAGAGGACACAAAAGCTCGACAACACCTTTGTCTCTCTCTCTTATTTCTTCCCCTCGTCCTGAAGGCTTCTTTTACGCAGCCGCTCTGACGCCTCATCTCCGTTCTTTTCTAGACACGTGTCGTTTTCTTTAACCTTTTATTCTGAAATTTTACTTTGTCTCGGCGTTCTTTTCTTTCACTAATTTTTGTCGCCTTTTCATTTTTGCGACATATTTTAGACACTGCTCGCCTTCATTACAAGCCTGAGCTTATGTTTTAATCAGTTTTTAATAAGAAATAATTGAAATAATTTTTTTCCTTTTTCTAAATTTCACCGCGTCTCAGCTCTCAAGTTTCACCATTTTTTCTTTTATTACTTGGCTAACGCCAACTGAAAACAGAACCGTTAAACAAGTTATTTTTCAACAACCCTGGAAGACGCGCAGACAGAGCGCTGAACACCGGCTTGACTCATCACCTGCGTGCCTACACCTCAGACGTCTGCTGGCAGACCTCCGACTGCGCTGAGAGCTCCGATGGCAGAACTCGTTGCCCAGCAACCACACGAAGCTTCAGGAAGAGAAAGCCTGGGTGCCTCGTGAGGACGTTTCTGGCCTTCTACTACGTTCCAGTCAAACAGAGACTCCAAAAGTACAGCGCTACACAAAGTAGAAATGAGTTAACCCTTTTCTGTTTCTGATTTGGGTTGATGTCATTAATAACTTGATGATTTAAATCTAGTCAATCTTAAGCGTATCGATCATATCCCAAATTACCGATTCAGTGAGTTAGATCGTCCGCTAACTATCCTCTTTCACCATAACCCTCTTCCTTGAATCTGATTCCCCACATTCAACACACACACACACGCACGTGTGTGTGTGCGTGTGTGTGTTACATACAGTGTTACATACAGTGAGAAGTATGATGTGTGTGTACACATCATACTTCTCACTGTATATAGCTCACCTGTATTGCCTTAGTAGAACAGTTAATAAATATCTTTCATTTAGACCAATTCACGGTCTCATGCTTTTCTTTGTGTGGGAACTGAAGTCAATTTAATCAGAATTCTAGACTTTCAAATATCAGACTTCTTATCTTCATTTTAATCAGAGTCTCCTTGAGATTTTGTTTAAAATAATAATTTCCTCAGACCAACTGAGGATGGTGCCCCTTTATTAACGAGTGCAAACGTAACTGCTTCAGTGGTTACGCTACAATAACGTAAAACATTAAAAATGCTTTCTCCATATCAAATGCTTCAGACATTTTAGGGTTTATTTGTTTTTACACGAAGATTCCTCTCTGGTCATTGAATATAACCCTGCAGCTTTTAATCTGGATCCACAGATTTGTTAAAGATTTCTGTATCATTGCGAGATAGCGGCACGGCACCACTGTAACTATGACTACAAGTGAACTCTATGTCAGCTGCCTGCTGATGATCATATGATTGTGATCCTACTACAAATCCACCGCTGCAGACTTATTGGGACAATTGATTAAATTGTGGAGGTGTTTCCAAGTCCCATCAATTCCCGCTGTCCGCTACATGTTTAGGTCATGCCATTCGGTATCTGTACATAACGTACACATGCATAATATATGCCTGTGCTCAGTGCAAGGTCATTTTGTTTGTGGGTACATCTATATTAAATGACCACATTCTATGTTGTCGTGATTTCTGATCATCAATAACTAATAAACACATGTTGCATTTCTAAAAAAAATGCTGCATTTCTGACAATGCCATATGGGGGAATGAAGAGCATTGGCGGAGTACTGTGCTCTCTGTTTTCCTAGTACCGAAATGTTATCACCTTGTTACTACTAACTTATTATGATAATTCCGAACAAAAAAATCTCAAAGCAAGTGTAATCCTCTACCATAAAAAGTGCTTTGTCAGAAGAAATGTCAATAAACAAACATATATTGTCTTCACTTATATTTCCTCTTACTCAGATTCTTTTAACACTGAAGGGATAAAAGTTATTTCAGATTGTTGTTCTCACCTGCCCGAAGTAAAGGTGTTTGATTTTCTGTGCTATGTTGTTGTCAGTCAGCTCTGAATAGACTTCATTCATCTCGTCGTGGTGGTAGAGGAACCTCTGGATGTAGGGGATGGCTGAGCGCACCATGGCCTGCATAGACGGACAGGGCCGAAGGTTCTCAGTCTGAGCCTCAGACTTGACACACTTTGAAAGCTGACAGATCCCACAGATCTCCAGAAACAAAAACCTGTCCTTCTCATTGAACTTAGGAACCATGGCTCGCTCTCCTGAGGCTGTATGACCTGGCAGACAATCACACAACAACAATCCTAATCATTTTTTATTCACGTTGTAATCTAACATCGACAACTAAGTAAGAATAAAGTAGCAGCAACATACCAAAGTTCCCAGTCTTGCTCATGGGAGCAGCCTTCTTCTCTGCTGGTGGCAGGTTGAGCAGACACACTTGCTTGTGGGGTTTAAAGATCTTCTCCAGCTCTTTGCTGTCACCAATCATGGGTTTACTAGCCAGACTCACCCAGCAGTTATCTTTGGTAGGGAAGACCCTCGTATTAGACACCATACCTGAATACAAAACAAAAGGAGAGATACACTGAGTTTTAGACATTTAGCATCTCTCTCTTTCCTGACTTTGCCAGTGTATGGTGCTAGCTGATTATTAAAGCTAATCAGTCAAGTTTTTAACCACGTTTTTACATATCCAACTGGTTATTTTGCCAGCTTAAATGAATAAAATCCAGGTTAAAGTGTATTATACAACAAAACAAAACAAAACAGGTGAACAAGAAATTGCAGTACATACAGACAAAAAATTTATTTGAGCTCCTTTCAATTTAGGCAATTTTGTGTTGCCATTCTGCAATTAGTTCACCAGAGAAGTAGATTTTTCAAATGTATATATCTTGTTTACAGCTCCTTTATAACTGACTTTAAGGATTCATCACCAAAATGATAAGTTTAATCATGTTTTTTGCTTTATGCTGTAGAAAACAGCTTGATCCCAAATTTTCAAAATTTTCTTTTTTTCCCCTTATATTTATATCTATTTTGGAAAACTTTGACAATTAAAAGTATGACAAACAAACTATTAGCAGTGTACCCATTCATGTGCAAACAACACTAGGATTACTTTGATGCCAAAGATAAACATCCAAAGAAGCTACTATGTAGAGTTACATCTATGTCATTTTAAGGCAGGACAGAACTTTTTTCATGGATTTTTAATTTTTTTTTAATACAGATGAGTCTTTGGGGTTATATTCAATGACCACAGAGGCACTTTAATGCAAAACAAAATAAGTTTACAATGTCTGAAGCCTTCAATATGAACAAAGCATTGTAATGTTTTCAGTTATGTATGTAATTCTGTGCCCTTGAACATCAATGACATTATTTATTAAAGTTCAACACCAAATTCCATGTACAGCCAATAAATGGAATTCAGTAAGTCAAAACTGTAACAAATCAGTAGGTTGCCCTGTCTTGACAGAGAAAACCTCAGTTGTGTCTCCAGCATCCAAATCTCATCTGTCCCTTAATACAATTACCTCATGTTGTTCAGCAACAACCCACAGGTTGTGTCTTTATATACCATCAGCTACCTTTGCTAGTTAATTTAAATAGCAGTTTATGCCACTGAACATAACTCCAGTTCTGTGACCACGTAACAGCCTTCCCCTCTGGTGGAAACCAACAGTGAAGGCAAACAGGAGGCACACCATTTGTAAACGCAGGAGTCCAAGCAGATCTGGCAGGTCAAACACATTTGGTACCTACACCTTAACTGCTTGTGTGTGTCACAGCTGCTGTTGCAACTGCTGACCATGTTGATGAGCGAGCCAAACCGAAATAAACAACTTGCCACTCTTTTTAGAATAGTGGCATGCACCTGTGCCTTTCACCTGACATACTATTTTTGCATCACGTCTTCCCAACACACCTCCACTTCAACTCTCCCAAAGTGGTGGGGGTGGGGGGCACCTCATGTTAAAGTCTAAGCCAATTTTATGCCACTTCCAGGACACAGGGCAATGCCAGGAACTGTTAAAGGGATTTTTTCCCTTCAGATGGTGTTTTTTTTACAGTCCCTGATTACATTAGCACTGCTGTGAACTCTGCTGCTGCCACACATCCAATCACTTTCACTGCAGAAAGGACAGGTCTCAGTGCTTTCAGTTTCCAGTGTGAAATATTTCCAGGCTGCAGCAACAAATTCTTGCCAGCTGCTTTTAAAACATGTGGTGCACTGACTGGTGGTGGATGATGCTACATTGTCAAAAGAAAGTGTGCAACACACACAAATTGAAGAGGTAATGAATGGCGTATTGTGTTTGCAATACATTTATTACTCACCTTTCAGAGTGGAGCAGTAAGCGGGATTGAGTTTGAACTGAGGCATGTTTTCTTGGTCTCCAGACACTGGAGGTTTACACTTTTGAGCTGTTAAAAAGAAAGAAATATTCTATTATGTAAAGACAGAGAACGGAGGGACGATGTAGCAAGTGTAGCTAGTCAAAATGGAGACAAAACAGTTGTTGAACACAGAGTTAATGAGCTGCAGACAGATGGGGCATACGGAGTAAAGAAATGTGTGAGTCGCTGAATGCAAGAAAAGCTATCAAACAAAACACTGGCAATCGAAATGTGCTTACCAAGTCTGGCATAGAGTACCGACACATCCTGTAGCACTTCAGCAGTTGGTATGGGAGATGATGAGCAGATCAGCTCCAACAAACCAACATACTGCTTCATATTGGGGCTGTGATCCACATTCAGCTATACGAATTATAACAGAAGCATTATTAGTTTACGTTACTATAGCATAGTGAGGGGGTAATTATAATGACAAACACAGAAAAATGCCTTCATAGTGAAAAGATTTGTGTATAATTTCTTGTCTAGATGTCTACGACAATTAGTAGGTGACAAGACAAAACTCCATGTGCTAACCTACTCAGTCCTTCTTCAGCAGATCATACAGTTTATGTTAGCTAGCTAGTGACGGCTAATAAAGTTCATGTTTTGATCTGGATCAAGCGTTCAGTAAGTTCAGGGTGGTTTTTTTGTGTTCCAAAAAATCTGGATTAGCCTGATTTCAGCAGGAGGCTGGATTCAGGATCAATGTCAAGCACAAAATGTAGCAAAACTTTGAAATTGGTCAAATAATACAACAATCCATTGTGGACTTTATATTTTTAACAGCTATTTGCAGTGAAAAAGTTGATCAAACTAACAATAGGTTGCTTCTTTTGTGCCCATAAAATAGTGTCTCAAACAGCTTTAAATATTAAAAGAAAATATTAGAACTGTCGTTCAGCACCATATATTGATAATAATTACACAATCATCAGAATGTATTTTAAAGCTGGTTTCTCCACAAATGAACTCTGAACATTCATGAACTCTGAACATTCATTACTTTATTAACTAATGGAAATGACATAAAACACTTGTTCAAAATAGCCACAGTGTATTATTGAATTTATTTGTAGTGGTTCAGATGAGATTATTACTGTTTAAAAGAAACTGAAAGGGGATGTTTGTATCATTTTATTGTTCTGTTTTGTGGCTCTTCAAATAAAAGCATTATACCGGCTATTCTTTCACAGCAAGTTTACATTGTACTATAGTCCCAATGAGAGCACTGTTGATCTGGATGTGGTAATCTTGGACAGTTTGTATTTGGATCAAGGCACGACAGGTATTGGATACAATACAATTAGCCGTTTGGCTACAATCTCTTGTATTTAGATGGAAATGTACATTAATATGAACTGTCCCATTTTAAAAATAAATAAA
This sequence comes from Amphiprion ocellaris, assembly GCF_022539595.1. Lineage (NCBI taxonomy): Eukaryota > Metazoa > Chordata > Actinopteri > Pomacentridae > Amphiprion > Amphiprion ocellaris. The sequence continues at coordinate 12,960,932 of NC_072783.1, read as the reverse complement.
TAAATGAATGAATGAATGAATGAATGAATGAATGAATGAAAAGTAAGATCGAATATCTGTTCTTGAATGTTTTCATATGCACATTAAACTTCTTGAGCACCTGAGTCTACGAGTCTGCTTTTGTCTACCTCTGTCTGTAATCAAGGGGCCGTGAGAGCAGCATAAATCAGCCACTATTATTGTGCTAAGCAAGGGCTTAGCAAGCAAAAAATCAACTAAATGAGTCAAAGAAAACATGATTCACATTTAAACATACGGTAAAATTATGTGAGCTGTCACTAGCAATAAGAAAGATGATGACAGACCGATTTCTGGAAAAATAGTAACTGGCAATCGCAGCTTGACCCAAACTCAATTTTGTATCTCTGTCCTCAGAACCAGCCGTCTGACTGTCAGCAGAAGCTAAAAAGAGCACGTCTGGAGAAACTATCTTCAGCCGACTGACAGACAGCAGAAATTTAATGGATAAAAGCAGTTTTCATGTTGACTCAGCAGAAAGAAATCAGCATTGTTTTGTAATGACTAGCTGGTGTATTGATTGTAAGTGAGATGAGAAAACTCACAGTGACACTGGGAGCCTGATTAATGATTACAGATACCATTGTATTATTTCACAACATATAAATAGCAGGAGATTTATGTGGTTTAAACAGCTGTCTGTAGAGATTAGGCTTCACTATTCACACCAGAGGAAAGAAAAATAGACGTGTAGCATTAAAAAAACACTCAGGGTTCCAGGGTGATGTGCGTCTCATGTAGGTGTAACTCAGTCAGAGGTGATTTAATAGACAAGAAATCTATTTGCATGTGATACGACCATATAATTGATGGCTTTCTTACCCTGGTGAAGAAGTCTCTCATGCCTTCCAGCTGGCTATAGAAAGGAGCCAGGACTCTGGGCTCCTGGATAGGGCTGTCTGCTCTGTGAGTCAGCTGTCTGTAGCGCTGGAACATGGTTGTGGTGTCACTCCAGCAAACGTCTTTCAGGTGGTAGAAGCGTCCTCTACACCAGTCACCATTATGGCTGAGGAAACAAAGTTCAGGTGTTTAAATGTTGACATTAACCTGGAACAGTATGCTGATACAGTTCATGACGTACCTGTTCAACTCTACGAACACAGCAGGGGTATGATGGAACAGTTCCTTGAGGCTGTTCTGGGAACAGTTTGTATCCAGATAGGTGTAGATGTTGTGGATGTGCTGAACTGTAGAAGTAAAATTTGCCCCTTCTGACTTGTCGTCAGGGTCTTTCTGCTCCTGGTTATCTTTCTCTGGTTGGACACACCACTTCTTCAAGTAGTTAATGAGAATGTCCACTGAGATAGTTTCTCTCATTCCTAAAAGAAGGAGAATACAGTTACAGTCATGTTGTCTGTCATGTTACGGCCTCAACCTGCAGCAATTACAGAATAACCAAAAACTACAGCTATTGACAGCAGAGATTTCCACCATGGCAGACACATTTTTACCTAAAGCTCTGCTGAACTTGCTGGAGTGGATGTCCACATAATCAACGTGAGTCCCCAGCAGGTTGGTGATTTCTGGTGATTTCAGATACACTGAGCTTGGACACAGGTACTTTTTCTCTGGCTGTTCTCCTTGCTGTGGGCGATAAGCTGGCACCCATTCAAGACGGCACAAGTAGTGGTAGAAAGAAGATCTGGTGCTTTTGATTGGTCGCCCATCGCTGTCGATCACCTGGGCTGTGAGGTACTGAGAGTAGCGATGTCTGGAAGAAAGGTTGCAGAAGTTTTCAATCCCTCTTTTCAGTGGGAGAAAACCAGAATAAATGCTCTGAAAAAACGACGGCTTCTCGGACAAGATACATTTAAAATAGCATAATATACTTTCAGAGATCTAATTATTACAGTGTGTGGATGGCAACCTCTTAAGCAGTAGCTCAGTGAATCTCTTTTTATCTAGGATGACTCAACAAAGTAGCGGAACTGTGTGACCTACATTTCACTGTTCTGCACGTGTTTAATGATCAGAGTTAATGCACTGAGAAATTCTAAAGGCAAACTGATCAGTGCAATACATGGCATTTTCTCCCCACATGCGTTTACAAAGCGTAAAAAGAGAGTAAACTAGTTTGAGCTTGTGCATGTTCCTGACAGCTAGGCGTTTCTTTTAGTCCTCAAAGTCATAGCTTGCATAAATACTAGCAGAGTCTCCTTTGTTTTTCTCTAACAGCCTTCATGGCCTAATAAATTCCTCTGACGATGGCTTTTGTGTGATGTTCAGTCCATGAACTTTTCTTCACTGGCTGACCTTCATGTCTTAAAGCAATGATGGACTGTTGTTTTGTGTGTGCTTAGCTAAACAGTTCTTGCAGAAGCAGCAGTAAAACAGAATTATTTGCTGTAAACCAACACTATTATTTCAACACATCTGTCCCTGCATCTCTCTCAATTCACCAGCTCACCTACAACTGCTCCAACACTGAACACTGAGATTCTGAATAAGAATAATACAGAAACTAACACAGCTTCACAGGATTGGGTCCTTTTCGTATGAAACCCTCGAAGTCTGATTCTGTATTTTTGAAACTACCATCAGTCCAATGCATTTTTAAAGTGGAAATGCTCAGCCATGTTGCTGACTGCTTATTTCGTTCATGATGTTTCTTAGTATGTTAAAAACATCGGGTAAAAGGTAAATAGAATCTTAAGTAAATTAGGCAGGCAAATTTGTAAAGTTAATCCTTTTTTTTCAAAAAGCAAAGTACTTTCGGTTAATTGATGTCTTTGGACTAGCTCATCACAACTTAGTGACTCAGAAAGCAAACGACTCCTCCACTTTTAACAAGACTAATGTGTTAACAGCAAATATGATTATCTGTGTTATCTGTACTATTTTCGTACTAAACAATTTCATATGTGTTTAAATGTTCTGTTATCTGTAAAAATAAAGAAAAGCATCTGACTGAATAGGTGTGTCCAAACTTTTGATCGGTATGCTGGAGATGGACATTAGTATTCTATTAGTACTCATTCTGTGGTAGACTTGGATATTTACTGTTCACTTGATTTTATGTTTTTATGTGATATTATGCTGTTTTTAATACGTGGTATAATAAAACTGAAATCTTTTTTTTAAATTGCGCCAGTGATGCCTTTGAGTGATGTCTGGGAGCCACATCTACAACAGCTGAACAGTCTGCCACTAAAAAATTAGACTGAGAAGATCAGGATGGACACTTGATGGCATGTATTGGGAAACGGTTGCCATTCATGTATAGCCTAAAAGACAAATGCAAAAATAATGGAGTGATCCTTCAATTATTCATCGAACTGTGAAATAAAAGAGTGGCTGTTAGGAAGGGTTGCACAGGACATAATTAAACTCACTGCTCTCCGGTATGAGTTTGTGAGCTTGAATGACCTACTTACCTGAACTGTACTCTGCTCACACATCTACAACACTAACAGAATGGGACCACTGTAAAAGCAGTTTATTATTAATTTGATCTCTCTTACAAAGTCACTACAAACATAAGGATGATGAGTCTCTCAGGGAGAAAATATCTTTTAACTGTCAACCCCAGTAATCACTTTGCAGCCACAGTAGAAATAATGGGACTTACACTCTAAAGCCATTAACATTGTCATTATCTGTGGAAAAGAGGTTTCCTAAACATAATACTGTACAAACCCTGCAAATGGACTCATTGCTAAAATGGGACACTCTTTACTGGACAGAACATGACACATGAGGAGAAGCATGTTAAGTGTGTGTCTTTCACTGTGTGAGTATTACCCAGTGTCCCAGTTGATCTCCAGCAGCTCCAGCAAAGCCATTCTCTGCTGCAGCAGGAGGGAGCCAGGCAGCTGGGCTGTAGCCAGGGCATGAAACTCTTCACAGGGGTAGTCATCGAGCACATAGCCTTCCCCTGGAGTTTGGTGCCACGCCACACTTTCAGCTGCCCAGGGACTGGAGGCCTGGCAGAGATGGAGAGGGAAAAGAATGAGCTTCATAGTTAATAATGACTTCTCGTCTAAGTGTTCAAACTCATCTGAAGCCAGTATGACTGAAATGCTCTACAGACTTATTTTGCAGGCTTGTACCAGACTGGACTGTTATGATTGTATTCTCTCTGGTATAACTCTGTCATCTATCAAAAGCCTGAAACTGTCAAGCACACTGCAGTTAGAATCCAAACCAGAACCAGAAAGTTTGATCACATCAAACCAACCCTGATCCCTCTCCATTCTTTATTTATCTGCAGATTTTCCCCCCCAAAATGATCACATGAAAGCCCTCTTCAGGCAATAAAAAACACACAAGGTCAGAGAAACGAAATCCTGTTATGTGTAAATTTAAACACAGATCAGATATAAATGCTCACTTGAGACTAAGTGAGGTCAAAACCTTGGCTTACATTCCCACAATTTTAATTACCTAGTTTCCTAGAAAGATTGTTTAGCCTAAAAGATAAGTTCAAAAAACATTGAAAGTTCCTGGATTCCTTCATCTTCAAATGCTTCTTTGTGACAACAACATACTCATTTTACAATATTATAAAAGTAAGAAAATCAAAAAGTCCTTACATTTGCTGAAACCAAACTATGTTGGACTTTTTTGTTGAATAAAATCTTTAAAAGGACTAATTAATTATCAAAACTGGTGTCAGTTTTTTCCTGACAATACGCTGACAAGTGACTGACTGCTGGAGAGAAACCAAAAAGATCTAATTAGTCGCTGTGTAATAAAAAGATCTAGAGCAGCTAATAAGTGGACCTTGATCCTCAGTGTTAATCACAAATTAGGAAGGCCTGTCATTGTATTGAAAGACTTGATGGTAGTGATGAAGGTGGGAAATGTCAATAATCGTTGTCATCAACTTGAAATGAATATATAAATTTTAAAGTGACTAATGATGACTTATGATATTTTGAGGAGGAACAATGTCTGTAATATCTTTCCAATACTGCATGTAGGCACAGTGACACACAGTGACTGATGGTATCATCACAAATCCACATATTATTCCCTGTAGCTTCAGCCCAGGCTAAAACAGGCAGCAGGAATGTCTGACCTGCACAGCATCTGTTCTATCCGTGATATGTCCCATCACTCACCTGCTTTTTCTGCTCATCCTCAAAGCAGCTATTGATCTCTCTAGTCCTGCTGTGACTCACAATCGTTAGTATCTTCATCGTTTAATCACTATCTTGTTTGTCATGATGACTCACAAATGCAGAGGAAGATTCTCGTCTCACTCTGGTCTCCATGCAACCAGTAAATATTGTTCCTTACACAACACATCCATAGCTTTTTATCATTTGTGCTTACAGGTAGAGCTGTCACGACCTCTTTCTAGTGTTTTTTTCCCAGTGTAATTGCATCTTTGCAGCATGAGCTGAGTGCTATTCCTGAATAGCTGAGGTAACAGTTCAGGGATGTCCTCCTCACCAGTTCTGCGGCAGTGAGTGTCTGTCTTTCTTTGCGAATGATGAGACCATCTCTGACGCCCAGTCTGCTGAACAGCTCCCTCCATCCTGCTACATCGTTGTCTGTCTGCACATAGCAGGGACTCAGCAAGATCCAATCACAGCCTGGTGGCAGGGAAACAGGATTTACAGATGGAAGAGTAATAAAGAAATGCCGTATTAAAACCACAACCAGGAAGACTAAGATGTGTAACTAGGTAATGTGCACTGTTTACCTTTTGATATTGGTTATTCTGTCATTCAAACAAGGTCTAACATGTGCGTAATTAATCTGCTGCATTGCTTTATCACCAAAGGAAGACTGATACATTGTGTATCCAATACAAACAAAACTAATGCTTTTGTGGTTTCTGATAGAAAACAGCCAAAGCCATAGGGGAGAAAATCACATTGCAACACATTTTGATCGTTAAAGTCCATTAGTAAACAAAATGGAACAAAAAGATGAGAGCTTTTACATTAACTGACTTAGAGTTGGAACAATGAGCTATTCTGACAATTAATTCAATTTTAAAAAGGTCCCAAATTGTCCTCTGAATGTGTCTCAGTTTTTTTTAGCTCAAAATATTGGAAAGATGGTCCCCTAGAAGCCTGTATTACACAAAGCTGGACTTGAGGGTAGCCAGGTTTGAGTGTGGGTTTTCAGGACTACAACAGTAGGTCACGCTTCACCAAGTCAACATCACTAAGACAACTTACGCTGAACACCTAACTTGCACTAGAGCAGGTTATTTTTAAGATAATACATCAATAGGCATTATAACTCTGCCTACTGACCAATCGATTTTCTTGGAAAATGGAATCATCTTTCTTTTTTAGTTTTTCCATTTTCCAAGGTCCTATGGAGCTCGGTGCAGGATTGTACTGTGATAGGATCTCTGAGGAGGGCAAAAGGTTTTAGAGGCCTTTATATATTGAAATAATCCTAAAACAGAGACTAAGAATGTGTTAATGCCTTGTACTTCTTATGAGTTTGACTGCTGTTTTTATATTAGTTTTTTACATGCTCCCAAAACCACTGAACACCACTAAGCAGCTGAAAGAATAAGACTAAAACTGCTACAAACGCTCATGCACTGTAAGAACATCACATTAAAAGTGTGATAACTGGAATCATCCTCCACATCACCATGACAATAGTTTCATTTTTACAACCTGATTATTTATTCTTTACATATAATAATTTGTTTATTGTTGTAGCATTGCAGAGAGAATCTACATTTATAATATCAATATAAAATCTTCTCTTGCATGGTGGCAATTTAACTGAGAATTGAATAAGACTCTTACATCTAAGTAACTTATATGTGATTGAAGTTTCATGCTTTATACGAGGCTGTGGTATTGAAAAGCCTATTAGTTTACATTCACACAATCAGCAATTTTTTTTTTTTCATGAAAAGATATTCTGGGCATATTGAACTTGCTATGCAGTACAAGCTTCAGGTTTTATCCCTGTTTTAAATAGGCTGTTTCAGTGCCCACAGCCTTAAATGCAGCTGAGCTGCTGCTGTCCATGTCCACTTCAGGAAGAAGACTCTCTCTGCACTTATTTAATTCAGTGACTGACAAAGCGAAACACACAGAACATTTGATGTACTTCACTCACTGATGAGCCATTTTAGAGTTAGCAAGTAAATAAGTCTGGCAGACTGTGAGACAGCTGCACATTCTGAATGGCTCACCTTGACAGCAGGTCAGCGAAGGGGCATGACTATGCAAATATTTAGCTTAATGACCTGCAGTTACCAATCTCTACAGAGAAACTAGATAAAATTCTTACTGGTTTGTAAAGCTGGAGGGCTATCCAGTTGAGGGGGAAGTGGAGGAATGGCAGTAGTAAGCATCTTTATATTTTTACAGGTTTTGCTTTACACCTCAGATGCTGTATGTCTGTATGAGTTTTACAGCAGCTACTTTGAACACACTGTATATGCTAATGAGTGTATTTTGCAAAATAATATAGTTGAAAACATATACAGTAATACAAAGTGGTTTTTTGTAAGGACAATTATTATATAGCTTAAAGTTTATTTTATGTTATTTTGTTAAACAAGTATTGATATAGTAGTAAAGGTGTGTCTAGTGCAGTGTTTCTCAAATAGTGGGGCGTGCCCCCCTGGGGGGGCACAGAGGCATGTCAAGAGGGGCACGGGCGACTGGGAGGAAAAGGTCCTTCAACACGGAACAAATTAGCTGAACTATTGTTTTAACATCGGCCTGTTTTTCACAGCGTACCACAATACTGAAATTGTGCTGACCCCATAGACGGTATATGCCATAGATATTAGAGGTCGACCGATATGGGATTTTCAAAGGCCGATGCCGATACCGATTTTTAAAAAAATTTTCAGCCGATGGCCGATATCTAAAGCTGATTGTAGAAGCCGATTTTTAAGGCCGATATCCTTTTTTTTTAAAAGCACATCGATTACAAAAGGCAATTTAAACACTAAAAGTATATACATGTATATATTATAAATTAAATACACTAGTAGAACTCTAACATTTATTGAACACATAAAGTGAAAAAGTACAATAACATAAAGAAAATACTTAAAGTTTACAAAAAATACAATTAAAAAGTAACCTGAAAGTGGTTAGGGTTAGGCTTGTTGTTTCCTGGCTCACTCGCTCCGCTCATGCTCCGCTCTCTGAGTGCCGGGGGTCCTTCTAAGGGAAAAGCGGTCGCAGCAGCTGCCCGTACGGGTGCCTGATCACAAATGGGCTTTTTTTTTGTAAATATCGGCCGATGGCCGATATTGAAATAAGTCCATATATCGGCCCAAAATATCGACCAGCCGATATATCGGTCTACCTCTAATAGATATAAATAATAATAATAATGATCTTCTGTATATATCTATGGTATATACACTGGCCGATCACACTCCGAAGTACAGACTCCCGAGAACGGGAGAACGCATCGTTAATGTGCAGTCGGAACACCAGTGTACTTGATCACGTCACATACTCGGCTCATCTCCTCCAATTATTTTTACCAGCAATGTCAAACATACGGCCTGTGGGCCAAAACTGGCCCACCAGACGGTCCATTTCGGGGTGGGACGACTTTACAAATGATAAAAATTACAACAACTTTAACTGTAAATTGTAAATTTGTAAAATTGTAAATTTAAAATAATTTCTAGAACTTGACAAGCTGTTCTGATCATGAAGTAAAATACTAGATTGTTCAGTTCCAGATACCTGTGACTGAATGTTCTGTGTTTTTGTAGATAAACTGTTATCTGGCAGTTACAATGCATGTGTAAATGATGAACTGAGGCATAATAAGCTACTGTTGAAATTGAACTTGTTTTCCTTAAGAAATTTCAGGTTCATAATATTTTGTAAAAATATACTTCATTAAATGTGAACATTTTCAGAATGTACTTTTTTTGAACTAAAACAAAGGGGAAAAGTTGGAGCTGTGGTTATTTATAGGTTATTATGCTGTGATTTTACTGGTGGGGCCCACTGGAGATCAGATTGGGGTTTATGTGGTCCCTGGACTAAAATGAGTTTGACACCCCTGATCTTTACTGTGAAAAACAACAAAATGGAATCAGATAAAATAACACAGCCCTGCATATTTATGTTTTCACAGTTTTATATATAAATGTGTATATATATATATATATATATATATATATATATATATATATATATATATATATATATATATATATATATATATATATACATATACATATACATATACATATATATATATATATATATATATATATACATATACATATACATATACATATACATATATATATATATATATATATATATATATATATATATATATATATGTTTTTTATGTTTTTATATTTTTTTTTTTGTCCTCCAAAGGTGGGCCCGACAGAAAAAAATTGAGAACCACTGGTCTAGTGTGTTAACACAAACCTGTGAAACTGACTATTTTTCAAAAAGTATGGCTGTCACCATGCACAACTTTCAAAAATGACACCGTTTTTATTCTGTTTATTGTATGCCATACTGTAAAATGAGCAGCTGTGCCAACATAAAATGGCTCAGATCATCAGGACATCTTGACAAAAATGCCGCTACGGATGTCTTTAAAATGGCCAGAAGAGAACATTAGCTTGTGCCTGTACAGCTTCTCTTTCTGTTTTTCAAAGCACAGGTCAAGTGTTCTGATCCATTTTCCATGACAGGTTGTCCATTCTACTACCACTTACATAACACTAACACAAACATGCTATTATACTCAGGACAATGGAGGCAAACCGTAACATAATCACTAAACACTTTCCTCACAAAAGAAAATACACACACATGCGCACACACACGCACGCACGCACGCACGCACGCACGCACGCACGCACGCACACACACACACACAAAGCTGATGTTCAAAATTTACCCAGAAGAAAAAGAGAAAAAGGAGATGGTAGCTGAGGACAGTAAGAAACAAGCTGTGGTGATTGTTATGGATATTTTACTTGCTTTCTAGGCCAAACACGGGCAATGTACAATAGCTGAAGGAGGAGAAGTGTTCAGGTTTAAAAGTTTTCTTTTTGCAGAAACAATCTGTGCATGTGTGTGTGTGTGTGTGTGTGTGTGTGTGTGTGTGTGTGTGTGTGTGTGTGTGTGTGTGTGCGTGTGTGTTTCTCCCTACCAGGCAGTTTCTTAGCCAGGTTCATGTTGCCGTACTCTTCAGAGAAGTGCACCCTTTCATTGGCCGGGCACAGCAGACCCCTGCAGGTCAGGATGGGTATTGCGATGTCTGAGTACTCCTGGCTGGAGGAGGAGTGCTGCTTGATGAAAACCAAGTAACTCACAATCACCGACTCAGGCTTCGACTTGTGGTGGAAACAGTGGAAACATCCCAGAAACAAAGTGTGAAATAAAAGAGAAGGAAAGACAGATAATTAGGGCAAATACGCTGTGCACATAGTAAGAAATTCTCTTTTTTCTGTGAGATTTTCTCACACTGCAGTAGACACAGAAGTAGAACCAGTTGAATCACTTTCATGTGTGTATTACCTTCCATTTGTTGCTGCGTACTGAAGGGTAGATGTGCTGCTCCAGCACCTCTTGAGGCTCCAGCTCATGAACCCCAAGTCTTTTCAACAGCTCTCGAATCTGCTGACTTTCCAGGGGTTCCAAACAGCTCAGCAAAGAGGGGTGAACCACGTTTATATCCTTGTACAATGCAGACAGTGGTCCTGTGAAAAGACAACAAACTGGATTAACACCACCAACCTATAGCCATAAACATAAAAGAGGAGATGAAACTTTTTGGATTTTTCCAGACTCCATATTAGTTCTAGTACTGTGGTAGAGAACAACATTGGATTGTAGATGATATCATGTCCACCAATTGTAAGTTAAAGAGTTCTTCTGGGTGAACATTTTCATTAGACATTAACAAGTGTTATTTCAGCTTATTTCATAACTGATTTCCCATTTAGAGATTAAGCTTAATTTTAGGGCTGGGACTTTAACGCGTTGATTTCGATTAATTAATTACCGTGGCAAATAACGCGATAACGCATTTAATCGCACCTTTCTCAGTTCCTTAAATTGTGGCACACCGGTAACACTGATGAACACTCCAGCCCAGTAGGTGGCAGTAATGAACCTAAAGTATGGGTATCTTCTCCCGTGAAGAAGATACAGAGGCGCGAAATCAGAGCCCAAGGAGGTTTGGTGAACAGTGAAGGAGGATGAGACCACATTGTGCTTGTTGGGAGGAAAGTTTTCTTTTACAAATCTTCCTGATGGCAGCTTGGGTAAAAGTGTGGTTGTGTGCAAATTGTGCAACAAAGAGTTTTCTGATCACTGCATCATTTCAAGCCGATGGTATCATCTCAGTGCAAAACATGTTGCTGTTAGCATCAGCGCTAATGTTAGCCATGACAGTCCTGCTAATGGTGTAGCCATCCCATAATAGACCACTTTAGAAGACACTGAAAGTGCTTTAGGTGACAAAAAGTCGTAAAATGTTGAATATAATTGCTAAAATTGCATTGTGAATGTGCAGTAATCTGTGAATGTAGCAGACATGAAAAATGCAGATAAATAGAAATGAAACAAACATTTTTGTGGTTTAAGTTATTACACTGCCACAGAGGCGGAGCCTCGGCAGAGTAATAAGTTAAACCACAAAAATGTTTGTCTTTTAAGAACTTAATTATAAACTTTTAGCTTATGAAAAAATATTTTTGTTTATAAATAGAAAGTTATATTCCTAAAAAAATGGGACTGGGAAAACCGAACTAAATCCAGGCCTTAAGTCATCAAAATCACTTTTTTTTCCTGTATGTCCCATTTTAAAATTGTATTAATTATATAAATTTCAAATTATAAATGCGTATATGTTTATTCAGTGATTCAACTGTCAACCAATATTTATTTGAATTGAAAATAATTACTTATTGTGTCAAATATTGCTATTTGACAATGCGATTATTGCGATTAATTAATTGCAAAGCCTGTAATTAATTAGATTCATTTTTTAATCGCGTCCCACCACTACTTAATTTATTATATTGTTACAACTCGTGTCCAGTGTATTTGTGGAATGGATTTAGGAAATACACAATGCCTAGAAGGCCAGAGTTTCTTGCATTTCATAATTTCTTTTTAGCTATTTCTTAGGAATTATTTGATTTTTGACATAACAGCATACAATCACTGAACTAAATACCTGTAACTGAAAACCCTCACTGACCTACTTTTCTACTTTCTGGGGCTGGCATCTGAAGGAACGTGTCCCCACTGATCTCTGTACTGCTCAATATTTCAGAAGCACACTGTTTTAACGTTGCTGTCTCTCCGAAGCTATCACACTCATCTCTGTCCACTTGACTTCACCTTTAAGCAGAGCCTGAGGTTTGCGCTGCATATTGGCTTCACTTGCAGAAGGTTGTTTCAAACTGAAATCACTGACCTGAAAAGTCAAGACTTCACTCCCACCAGTGTTATTTTCTGCTAATTTTCCTAGCATTCTTTGTTTTTTATCTGCATTCAGTGACAAAGAGTCATGTATACTGACAAAGGTAAATTGCAACAGCCAATTTTTATGTGCTGTCATAACAAATTGAATTGATGTTTTTTTTGCTTTCAAACAGGCAAGATGTATTAATTTGAAAGGTTGCTCTAGAATTTTATGCTGTTACATAAAATTGGGTGACCAACAAAACAGAGGTCATTGTCCAAAACGTAAGCAGCAGAAGCTAAGTCGTCCTTATATTTAATCCCTTTAAGGACTGCAAACACACACATATTTGCAAACCTCAACTATTATGTAATTATGTGATTCACCAATCACTTCATATTTATTCAGAAGACGAATGTAACAATACCACAACACAGTGGTGCAACAAAAAGGCATACATTTCTGCTTTCCTACTATCTTGGTCTACATTTAGTGTGCCCACAGATTCAGTGGCATCTCCAGTAAGGTAACTTTAATTATTGAAGACTGTGCACACATCTGCAAAGACAATGGTGTGCAAGTTCCTGAACTCCAGGATGCTGAGAGCTTCAAGTTGGGTCAAGTTGTAAATTCATCATATCTCATCTGTACATGGTAAAAGTGTACATAGTTCTTATTATATCTGCATTGTTCGCCTGATTGTACCTTTGTTCACTTGTCTCGCTTCTTCCATGCCTCTTTTGTACCTAGCTGCTGTAACCTGTAAATTTCCCCAGGGAGGGATCAGTGATCTTATCTTATCGTATAAAAATGTTGGATCCTACGGTTCCCATAATGCAATGTTAGACCCTGTTGGTAAATACACCCTATTTAACACCATATCAAAGTCAAAGTCTTGGCACTGAGCAGCCATCTTGGTAACACCCCTGGATAGGTATGTGGGCAAACAAGATTGGTTCCCTATTTAAACTAATGGAGAGAGAAACAGCCATAAATGCAATTTCAAAAGTCACTGGGGAATAAAAAATGCATTAATAGAATCACCAGTTAAATCTGATAAAAACTGTTTTAAAAGTTTTCTGAGTTTAATCCACACACATTTCACTATTACAATTATCTGTTCTTTAATCCAACTGCACTGCTGTCACAGTGACATTTTCCTTGTCTGAAGTCATGCACATTTCTACGTGAAAAGACAGTCAGAAACCCCGCGGCATGTAAACTGATTAAGAAATTAGGTTTTATCAAATTGTCTATTCTGATCAGGTTTATTCTTTTAGAAATCATTTGCTGCAGAAAGCTGACTAATCCATTTGCTTAGGTGCAAGTAAATCCACTGATATGGTTTTATAGAATCAATAATTCAGTCATTTACAGACACAATGAAGAATATAAAGGATGAAGAAATGAATGTAATATTTTAATATATTTGGGTGATCTGATCAATCAGTTGCCCTGGTTTTGGATAAAAGACATTGGTGATGCTCATGTGAAGCTCTGAATCCAGATGAAATAGAGTGCAGAGGAAGAATAGCACATAAAAACTCTGAGTTGCTTATAGAGACACCAAACCACTTAGACTACATCATTACTAAAGCCAGCAGCAAACTGCAGTGACTTACATTTAAATCAATTATTCATGCTTGCCATTCTAAACCTCTGCTTTGGGTACAGTTTTTGAATGAGATGACGCACAACATGAGTGACGTTCCTCCCCTTTTGTATGAGCAGCTCTGACCCGAGTAACTGTATATCTGCTTATTCGTAGAAAGAGGTCAGGTTTGTCCATAGACTATATACAAGTTTGTCATACACCTACTTGGCTGCCCTCAGTGTCTGTGAGGTGTTGATTTCTAAGAGCAGACATATTTTGTGACGCAGATTCTTTCAAAGTTCAGAGACTTTCACATGAACTCCTTTTCTATACCTGCTCACACATCAGAAAGTAAAGTTTGACTGTTACACAAACTGTGCTACCATTACTGTTTACTGCAGCGCCTTCATCTGAATGTACCAATTTATTCAATGTGCTATTTTTACTTATGTTATGAAATACCACAATAATTTCCAGCTTTTGCAAATATTTCCCTGCTGAGCTTTATGAGCACAGATGGAGAGTGTTGCATACGCACCTCTCACAGTCACTAAGGTGATACATATTTATCTGTTTTTCTTTATCTACATCACTTTATCACATTTTTAGAAACTGGAAACCTGTGAAACTGTATATATTCTGATTGCTTTCTTTGCTCCATCTGCTGTGCTGGTTTGTTGTTGTTGTCACAGTTGATATAGCACTATGCAATCAGCACATGCACTTCATACATTCTTTGCAGGTGCAGAGTAATTATGGACACAAAAACTGAGAAAATGCACAGACACAGCTGTCTCGTTCTCATATCTCCATTCTAATTGCTGATGTAAATTGGGACTTACTCTGCAGCAACAATGTAGTGTTCTGAGGTCTCAGCTATTCATTTGAGGAGAGAGCTTATATAAAGAGCCAAGCTGTGAAACTACATAGTTGTAATGTGCTGTAGTTATATTATAACTGTGTACACACATCCACAAACACAGAAAATGTATTCAAATGCATTCACATCTTTTATCTGAGCTAGATCAGGTAGTTGATATATTGACATTTAAGAATAAAAAGCAGAAGTCCATCCTTAATAAAATATTTGTTGGTGCAAAAAAATGAAAATATATGTGAATATTTGACTTATTCAGATGGAGTCAGTCAAACAAGATCTTAGATTGTAATTAAATCACCAACTACATTTCAAAGCTTCTAATGGACAGGGACATAGACCACATTAGTCACTACTGTTACCGAAGTTATAGAATTACCTGTCTGAGCTTGAGCTTTCCTTTTCTTGGTCTTGGTTTCTTCCATAGGAAAGAACACTCCTTCCCCATTTAGTGCCACCACACGTCCGTCAGCCAGAGGGATTATCGGTAGATCTCTGAGGGTTTGCAAGACAGAATCTGCCTCTCCGTAGCCATGCTCAAGAGCTCGGAAGTTGCAAACCAGCAACCTGGCCAGTTGACGCAGACCTCCATCTGGAATGAAAACAAAAGGTTGGTGTCCAAAACATACTGAAATATATCATCACACAGAATTTAGTTAGAATTACATATCAAATAGTCCTATATCACCAGACCTCTCTACACAGGGCTGGAGAATGGTCTGGCTGTAGCCATTATCATTCTGTTATAGATTTAAAAAAGCACTCTGGTGTGTTTGTGTTTCTTTAAACCAATCGCAGTCCCCTTGGGCAGTGTTAAACACAGGATGGAGATTCAGTGCATCTGCTATAAAATGTTTTGGGGTAAAACTGTTTCTGTGAAACATGTTAAAAATTAAACTTCTTCAACTGGTGGGCAAAACATGCAAGAGATCACTTGCTTCTTTTCGACCAAAGAGAACCAGGTGTTAGTTTGGTTCTAGTTAAGTGCCGGTGCTTTTTTGGTTCAAATCTCGTACCTCCTCAGAACCGTTTTTTTTTTTCCATTGGCAAGGACCCAAGTTGGAGCAACGTCATTGCGTCACCGTAAAATGTCAGTACGTCACTGCATGCGTAGCCGTTCTGCAACATTGGTGCACCGTAAACATGCAAGTGCCGTTCCTGACTTTGCAAGCCTACACTACAATCCAGAAACAAATAATCTAACTGTTAGTAGCTACCTGTCTTCATCATAGTCACAGGTAACAGCGACTACATTTGAGAAGACAGGTAATTATCAGAGATGTTTTGATTCTTAACAGTGGTGTGTTAGCGTTAGCTACTTAACCTTGACTACGTTTACATCCTTTACATATCGGTTAAACAAACGCAATAAGTTGATGATAGTATCTATGCTTATCTTTTTTCTTGGATGGTTTTAAGGCCAATTGCGAGGCAGAGGTCAGCTGTTGTCTGGGCACATCATCAGTGGCGATCACGCCACTGGTGGGACACAATTGTACCAGATTTCAGCTGAAGGCTGCTGTTCTGTCCAAACTATCATGAGATAGACATTTTTATTGTGATATACCCACCACTGTTGCTAGCTTTTTTTTCAATAAATTGTTTGAGATGAGGAAATCACTATTGCATGCTTCCACTGAAATGCCCTACTTTCATGATATAATATCAAACTTTTTACATTTTCCATAAATTTCACCTGAAAGTTGAATAACTTTTTGTGAACAGTGTATGTAGACACATCATGTAAGCACACTTCAATAATATATCTGCTGCAGTAGTGCAGTTTATCTATCTAGCTTGGTGTGACAGTAAAAAAAACAACATATGTTGCTGATATGTTTCAGACTGAAATCTGCTTGAAAAGCACAACTGATTATCTGTCAAAATGTGTGTAACAAAAGTGTGCACTGAACACTGAATAAAGTCTCTGTAGATTATAGACAAAACTTGCATCTTTCATCACAAATATATTTTTCTTCACCCAAAGTGCAAGAGTAAAAATACAAGTGAACTTAAATAGCAAGAAGGAAAAGAATTTACAAAAAATTTTTTTTTTTTTTTTTTTTTAAATTTTATTATCCCTTATTAATCCCACAAGAGGAAATTCTGATTTTCGCATCTCTCCCCAGTTGGGGGAGAGCAACGGGTCAGCCGCGGTACAGCACTCCTGGAGCAGGAAGGGTTAAGGGCCTTGCTCAAGGGCCCAACAGTGGCCACATCGGGGCTTGAACCTCTGACCTTCTGATCCGTAGTCCAGAGACTTAATCATTGCGCCACCACTGACCTATAGCCACCACTGCCCTATTTTCTAGAAAAGGCAGAAATAGTGGACAATGCAGTTCATTTCTGGGACAGTTGCTCCAGCACCAACACCATGTCCCATCAGTCCAACCAAGGTGTCTGAATTTCCATCCATCCTCTGGATGTTCTGGAGCATGGCAGTGGCCAGCTCTTGGTTGGTGTTTTCTGATCTGTTCCAAGAACCATTCCTCTGACCTCTCCAGATACTGCAGCAGATCCACAGAAGCATCCCACTTCTCTTTTCCTGCATAAAAGCACCCAAAAAGGTAGTAGTTCTCAGTAATTATTTTTTATATTCATGAACACAGTTAACGTAAAGTAAATGTTGTATTTTGTGATTTTAGGATTAGCCAAAAGATAACATATTGATTATGTTGATGTCTGCACAGTCTAATCAGATCTTACTTGATCTGGTCTGTTGAGAGGACGGCGTGGATGAGGTGCAGAACGGGACCGGTGAGCTGCAGAGTAGCGGTCCTGGTAACTGGACCTCATCATCCAAGGCCGACAACTAAATAAAATGAACAAGAAATGTTGTTGATAGCATCTGTAAATTAAAACCATTTTCTCCATTAATTGATTAATTATTAATTTATCCATACAATGTTATAAAATGTTGCAAAAAATACCTGAAATAATTTCCAACAGTGCTAAATGTCCCGTTTTATTTGAGCAACAACTAAAAACCACCAAAGAAATCTGTGTATACGAAATGAATACATTGAACTTCCACATCTGCAAAGCTGGAAAATCACAGAACAATCAGCATTTTCCCTTGAAATTATAAAAATAGCTGCACATTATCAGTACTCTTTACTTCATTGTGTTAATTTGATCATTTGAATCAGTTTTAGACTGGCATTAATGATAATGTTAACAAACAGTTCATTCGTTCTTCAAGGGAAATTTAAATGATTACCATATAGTTCGGTAATATGATTAAATGGGCCGTTGTGTAACAACGTGGGAGGTTTTGAATACAGGTCTTGTAATGAAATATTGGTGCTGCTTTTGTCAGCTTTTATAACACCTTGTTTCATAGCTTGTTAGCTTAGCAGCAGCTAACTGGTTGGCAAACAATAGTCAACCTCTGATCACTGATCCTGTGTCCAGACCACGTTAGCTGGCGTAACGTTCCCAATATTGATGTGGGACTATTGTAGCTGGCGTATTCATAATAGGCTAACAGCAGGATGTTTGAGAAATAAAACTTACCAGGATCAGGATCGGTGGTCTGTACGGTGGAGTGCATCAACTCCAGCACGGCTGTGGCGTTCAGGGCCGCGGTTGGAAATCACGGAATGCAGCCGGTCAAAATGGGGGCTCTTTTTGGCCGACAACTGCTGCGTTCCACCTCCCTTTTCTGGTCCGTGTAGTCATTTTTGAGCTTTTTAAGTTTGTTGAGGAGTTAGTTGAGGCTCCACTCGTACCGGCTGCAGCCATCTCCTGCTGGATCGTTTCGAACACCAGCGTGGTCCAAGAGGCTCCCTCTAACTTCAACTGAATTTCATATGAAGACCACAGTGCTAGGAAGCATTGGGTCTCCTCCTCAGACCGCTGCTGCTTGGATTTGGCATCTATATTTACCGGTTTTCAAAACACAAACACTAAACACTACTACTACTACTACTCGCTCTGCTGATTAAAACTGTGTTTTCACCGTTGATCGTCGGTCACCGTAACCCCGCCCCCAGCCTGTGACGTACTCGGTTCTCAACTCTGGCCCAGCAAAGAGTTGGTGCCTGAAAAACACCAGTTTTTGGAGCCTGTAGCCGGTGCTCAGCTGATGGAAACACAAAGAACTGGTGCTAAGTCAGGCACTGGCTCCGAACTCGAAGGGGAACCAGCTCCATCGAAAAGGAGGTTATGAACGTTAACTTGAAAGACACAAGCATATCTGCTTTACTCTATAATACAAATCTTACATCAGTCAATCAAAAGCTGCTGTTATCAGCATGGAGGCTGCAGCTCTGAGGGTGTTATTGTTTGCCATATTGAAAGCGCATTTTGAAAATATTATAGAAGGGGACCATACGATGGCTTACACCCACAGTCTACATCTGGTCAGTCAGACTACAGAGCAAACATGCATATATGTAAATAGCTGTTTGTTTCTAATGAATGCACACACAATAGAAAAAATAAACAAAGATATGTATATGTTTCCTAAAAAAAGTGTAGTACCTATTGTTTAAAAACCAGAGGGAGTGCTTCAAACATAAGTAGGTATGTGAATGAGATTATCGATGAAGCAAATTACAGTAGCAAATTCATTAGTAGATGTTTCACAGTTACCATACTTGTGTTGGCATGTTTTTCGATGCAACAAAATACTCCAAATATTGTAAAAATAAAGTCAAAACTACTCAAACTGCATTAAAGACATTTATGTTGTCATCATTAATTTCCCCACTTTTCTGCTCACAGTCATAATCCCACAGTCATCATGATTGAAATATGACAGGCTACATGCAATCATACAAAATTACCGAAAATGTCGTCTTTATGCGACTACATGTATCCCTACTTAAAAGCTGCTGTATTTTTTTACATGGAACACATGCAAGAGCACTTCATTTTAGCAGAGCTGTAATCACTAGTTTGTACACACCTGAATGGATACCCTCCACTCTCATCAGCTCCTTGGCCATGGCTGTGGTTACCGTGGTAACATCTGATCCCCGCAGATATCGGACTCCCAGGTGAGTGAGCAGGGAGGCGGGTGGGGCAGGGCTCAAACCCGGATGGAGATAGGACAGAGACAGGTGCCTTTCCAGCTCATCTCCACCAATCACATCATGGATCACAGCATCCCGACAGACGGCCACTTGAGACGGCAGCTTGTACACAACCTTACCATCTGGGAAAAACAGCATTGAGTAGAACATTTAGACACTGTTTTCAAATTCTCATGAGTTTTTAAGGGTTTCATTTGCACAGCCTGCAGGTGTAGGGAATACCTGAGCTGAGTGTAGGCAGGAAGGCTTTGCCCTTGAGCAGCTGAATGATCTGGCTAGCAACAGGCTTGAAGAAGTCCAGCACCTCGTCAGGCAGGGGAGTAAACTGCAGAAACTGGCAAAGGCCCTTCAGCCCCTTGAACTCTGGGTGGTCCTGGAACAAGGAAAAGAAGTGACAAAAGACAAACGATATTACTCTTTCATGTTTTGGATGTCCTGTGGCTGATGCACATTTTTCATTTACGTCAGCTACAAAGTCAATCAGGCCATTGTTTGAACCAGGCTTATATCAACGGTAGGACTGTATTTCAATTCTTCCCTTTTATATATATATATATATATATATATATATATATATATATATATTTAATAAAAACATCTCTGACATTACAGTTTCATTCACTAACTAAACATTATACATACCTTTTAGTCATTTCTATTTACACATTTTCAGTCACTTACTCTCTAAATACTGCATAGAAAAAGTTCCTAAAAAGTACATTAATCAGACATAACATCAAAACTACTGACAGGTGAAGTGAATAACATTTATCATATTGTTACAATGCATTTTTTCTTCAACCTTGGGGTCATGTGGCTGTTAATTTGAAATATAAAACCAAAAAAAATTACCAAAAGTTAGTTTTTTTTCTGGTTTGACAAAGGTATGGTTCAGGAAAAAAGATGAAGTCATTTTGATTTTTCATCTTAATTATAATTTCAACATGACTCATGTATGCCATGGATGAAAAGCAAAAACAGAAAAAAACCCTGAGAAAACATAATTTTACAAGGGCTTTAAAACGTTTCAGTGGTTCAGAAGGTATAACTCCAATTTCTGTTAAATCTTTCATTTTAAACAACTGTGGGACATATTGAGGTTTATGAATGTTAATTTTCCATTGCTTAAAAAAACAACATAATACAAACCACAGAAATGCATTAGTGAACAAAAAGCTTGTTAGAAATAGTTGGAAGCCTTTCCTCCCCACTTCATTCAAGGGTTAACTGTCAGAAGGTCTACGTAAAAAGCCCAGAGATTATTTAATTAAATAATCTGCATTCTTTGCAAGAATCATTAAGCATCTCATCTCTTAGTTGCATTTTTTCTGTACAGCTCTGCAATTTTGACTTACAGTGAAGACGTCCATGGCCTGGAGGAAGAGCT
Organism: Amphiprion ocellaris; assembly: GCF_022539595.1. Lineage (NCBI taxonomy): Eukaryota > Metazoa > Chordata > Actinopteri > Pomacentridae > Amphiprion > Amphiprion ocellaris. The sequence goes on along the minus strand of NC_072783.1, from coordinate 12,939,663 downwards.
GTGGTATTTCAGCTCTTAGCCACTGGTTCCAGGAGCTATCTCGGTCAACATCTTCACGAGATGAAGGAATGTCAAAGTCACCTAGAGGAGAAATGGGCATCAATTAGTGACACAACTTTTTCTTTAACAAACAAAATGTGTTCATAAATAAACTGCTCTCACCTTGGATGATGAAACGAAAACCAAAACTGCGAAGGGGCAGGTAAGCAAACACAGGTTGCTTCTGAGGCTGGCATACAATGTCACCTCCTGTGATGTCGCTGCCAAGCTGGAAAGCCAGAGCGAGCTCGGTCGACTCAACATCCTCTTTGATCTGAAATCAATGTCACAACAGACGCAACAGTTCACAAACAGGATGATGTTTTAGAGAAATGGATCTTGGTGTCTGCTAAATGAACAGTGATGCTGATGGAAAACTAGAGCACAGAATGTACAAAAACTGCAAGGAATTTTTCCTTCACTCAGCTTTGTTCTTTCTCTTACATAACCTAACAGCAGGTAACGGGTGGCTGCCTATGGGAAATAGAAGAAGAACAGCTAGGAAAGAAAGAGTAGCAGGGATTATGGAGTTGTTTCAGGCTGACAGATCATTAAAATTAGTTTGGTGGCCTTTATGTGCTTGTGTGTGTGAAAACTCTGATTAATGAATGAGTTTTCACAAAGGAAGACCTTTGAGAAGCAGAACAAATGACACTTATGAAGCCCAAAAACTGCGAGCATGTCAGAGAAACGCAAAGCTCCAGTGGATTTTATTTATGCCCCAGGAGGAACTGAGTGCACAAACAGATGCTAACTTGTTTTGAAACCCAAATACGATACGAGTATCTGAAAGCAAAGCAGCAGAATGAAATGGGATTTCATTTGTGTGCATCACCTTCTTGGGCTTCAGTGTGGTTTTGACCACTAGCCAGCGCTCGATGCCCTCTGTGTGCTCCACCTCCAGCACACTGTGACTGAGGTCTTTACGAGTCATTGTCACATGACGTTTCTCACTCTGTTGACAGAAAGCAGTACAGGAGAGAGAATTAGGAAAGAATTTTTACTAAATCCTATAAGGGTGGTTTATTTCACACATCTCACATCTCACATGGAGTGCAAAAATACATGTACACTTGTTTATTTCTTTGGTAGGAAAAAATGGCTTACCTGATTATAGATGGTGATGGAGCGTAGGCGGTGCAGGAAGAGCAGCAGCGACGGGTGCACGTCATTAAACAGGTTTCTGGTCAGACGGTTTTCAGAACGCAGAGGAAGGCTGATTTTAGTGGTCCAGCTGTTAAGAGAAGAAATGCACTGTGGGTCAAACATGATCAACACACTATTAACACAGTTAATGCTACCCAAGCCTAAAGAAACCACAGCTAAAACCAACCCCAGAGGTGGGTGAAAATGGAAAAGGCCAAAAATGGCGGCAGCAGCTAGTAATACATTGTCAAAATTATGGTTGAAAAGATTCTTCGAGTTATTTGAGTAATTTGATTACTAAAATTCCTCAAGGCAAAATGCTCTGAAACGAGGCTTCATTTAATCCACTACATACTAGACCCCAGGCCACTAACTGGCAGACCCAAACCTATAACCAATAAATTATGAGAGGATTTTAAATTCGATGGGACGCTTCTATTTTATCCGGTGCAGCTTTCTCATGTTTATGGCAATTAGCAGATCAGAGGACTGAACTACGAAGCCAGTTCGACAGTCAGACTTTCTTTGTGTAGGTCGGCTCGACAAAAACTAAAACCTCAGTCAGAGTTAACAGGGATGAAGGTGGTATCAACTTTCTATGTTAACTCAGACTTCCTGTTTCAAACTTGTCCACACAAACAGGAGCGTTTAACGCATCATTTGACCTGTTTTATGTACATAATGAACCAATCGTGAACAGTTGTTTTAATGGAGAACATTGAGGAACACGAAAATTTATGATGATACAAAGCTGCTACTGGAAATTATGTGACATAGGAGTGCTGGTAGAAAACTGTTAAATGTGTGTAATGTCTTTATTTTATCGATCAATGCAGCTGATTATTTCTAACAGACAGCAGCACAATAACTCTATCCAAACATGATATTGTATTGAAGTGCATGTAGGTCTGATACTGTCTCATAATGAAGGAAATCACTTCAATTTGACACTTATCAAAGTGAATCTAATGTTACCGATTGAATATTCTCTGTATTAAATACTAATAAACTAATCACTTTTCGTATTTGTGTTCTATCAGCTCCATTACCAGCAGTTTAAACGGACCAAGCATAAAAACTAGGGCTGTCAAAATTAAAGCGTTAACGCGGATTAATCCATCATCATGATTAGGGTTGTCAAGGTTAATCGGTTTTACAATAACCACGATTATAAATAGATATTCGTCACATTTTTCACAACCACGATTATCCGTAGAAAAGCCTCGCGAGAGGTGCAATGCAAGAAGCGTGAGCTGCGCTGAGTGGAGAGTGGAGAGAGTGGCTCCTTGGCCTGTGCGCGCGCTCCTGTCTAATCGGCATCACTGCGCGCGCACACATACACACACACACACACACACACACACACACACACACACACACACACACAGAGAGAGAGAGAGAGAGACAATTATATGATCAGTTATGACAGATTCTTTACTCGAAGTGTCCCTAATATTGTGGCCGCTGTGCGCAATGAGGTTGCCAAGATGGGACTGTCCGCCGCACGCGCGGTAACTGTCGGTTCCGAAGTCAGCGGTCCGGCGGCCGGGCCGCCCCGAGGACCCCCGTGCCCCGAGTTCCCTCCCGGAGCCAAAACAACCGGCGGGTCGGGAGCTCCGGTTACCTCCTGCGCTCCCGTTCCCCGCCCGTCGCAGCCGGGCTGCTTTCCTGCGTCTGCAGGCGAGGGGAAGGCGGCGGGCCGCGGCGGGTGGGGAATGGGAGCGCAGGAGGGAACCGGAGCTCCAGACCCGCCGGTTGTTTTGGCTCCGGAAGCCCGTGCCCTCCTCCGAAGATGCTGTCGGCCCGGTCCCCTCAGCAGGGAGTGTGGTCCGGGAAGCCCCGCTGCCCGCTGAGAGTGGTAGTGGAGGAGACAGTAACCTCCAGGACAGGGAGGCTGTCTGTCTGCCTGGACCTCCTGTCAGACTCTAGAGTTTTCCCTGGGAAATGATCCGGGTGTTTTGATTAATTGTTGTAAAATTAGTGGTGAATTGTTTATATAAACGTTTTAGTAAAAATACATAAGACTCCCATTTATCCTTTTTTCTGTAGTTATATTGTCTAAAATTGTGGAGGATTATTTAAAGCTTAAAATGAAGTGTTTTTAGAATCTTTAAATGTATTCTTTTTATGTCTTTTTGTTTTGTTTGATTTACAAAGTAAACACTACGTTATCAACCATACATTAAATTGCAACATTCCATAATACATAAAAGTCTCAAAGAGACACTTCACTAGAACCAATAAATACATATTGAACATAAATAAGTAGTAATTATACATCATTTACAAGATTCCCAGACTGAATAGTTGCTGTAATGTGCCTGCCAGTTTTTGTAAGCATATTTTTGTCTAAATTAAGGCAGTATTTGCTCATTTTTTTCCTACATCATATAAGCAGCAGCACTCATATATAAATAGAGCATTTAAATCAAATCCATGTGATCAGTATCGGTAATCGGCATTCAAGGATGATCGGTATCGGTGATCAGCAGCAAAAAACCTGATCGGCACATCCCTAATTATTATTAATATTATAGAGAAAACAGCACAGTTTTTAATGCCAATCTTATAATTTTATTTTGTTTTAATGATGGCAGCTAAAGAAGTCTTTAAGTTCCTCAAGTTAATGACTGTTTTGTAATGCAATTTGCACTTTTATTTACTACAAAGACGTGTTGGAACAATTTATTTTATTTTATAAGAACAGTAAATGTTTAAAAGTTTAAGTATTATTAAAGAGTTTATTTAAATACAAACACTGGGTTTTTTTCTTTCATAATGTCGATAATCGTGAATAATCGTAAAATCGAAATATTTCCTTCCACAATAATCGTGGCTCAAAAAATTGAAATCGTGACAACCCTAATCATGATTAATCTGATGATTGTTTTGGCAACGCATTTCGTCCAGTTTATCCAAGTAGCCTTATGGTCATGCATGCCGCTGCACATGCACAAATGGGCAGTTGACCCGGTAGTGGCAGAACCAAGCAACTCGAAATGGACGGCGCTGCACAGCACGTTGGCCATCTCGGTGGGAAATGTGAATGCTATATATGTGTGTGTGTGTGTGTGTGTGTGTGTGTATGTGTGTGTATATATATATATATATATATAGACTATAGATATATATATAGATATAGACATAGACTAAAAGTGAATGATTTTTAATCGTGGTTAATTGAAATTAATCCACTGCAACCCTGTGATTAATTTGATTACAAATTTCAATCGTTTGACAGCACTAATAAAAACATATTTATTGGATATCTGCATCACCAACTAAATACATGTGAGGTTCCCATGGCTTTAGTTTTTGTTGAATACCCCTGTACTATACCATATATGCAGAATACCCCTGTATTATACTATGTATGCACAGTACACCCCAGATGTCCGCCCATGTTCCACAAAGACGGTTATTTCTGTTGCACAGTGTGTTCACTTCCACTTTTGATGTTGTAACATGCATGGGAAGGGGGAATCCAATTATTTGATTAATCGCCAGAATACTCGCTAGAATATTTCATAACTAAAATAATCGATAGCTGCAGCCCTAGTCAAAATGAATCTCTCTATTTCTTTAGGTAGTGGAATAGAAAATGTCCCAAGAGTTATTTGTTTTGGATTTCATTTCAAATTTGGAACGCCTTTAAACATACAAATATAGGATTATTCATAATACTGTAATGATAAGAGTCCTAGAAAGTTTATGTTAGGGTAACAGTTTAATAATTTTACTTTCATTTTAGAGATATTGTGTTTTGCCAGTCAGTTTGGTGTTGCAGAGAACGTGGCAAGGTTAAAATGCAATCAGAGGCCAAACCACAGCAGCAAATTTGAAACATTGTTTTTTCTGGTTGGTGACAGTCCCTGGCGCCATGATTTGGTAGTCATGGTGTTGGAACCCAGAATAGAAATGCAGAGTGATTTAAGCTGTAGTTTGTAATGTAATTTTTTGTCAAGGAGTGTAATAATTAAAGCTTGTGTTTTTTGGTGTCAATGCGTAAAAATTCTATACTTGTCACAGCCTGGCCTGGCTTCTCTTCCTGCTTTCTTCTCCTGTCTCGCTGGCTCTGTCTCTTGCCCTCCCTTTTTCCTCCTCTCATTCTTGCTTCTCTCCTCCTTTCCTTTCTCCCTCTCCTCTCTTTCTCTGCTCATTCCTGGTGCCTTCCCCCTCCTTACTGCGCCCCTGGCCACAGCGGTATTATTGGATTGTGGCACACAGCGGCGGAGTAACGGCAGCTGTGGCTGATCACTAATCAGCCGCGGATAAAGGCAGGCCAGCCTCTCCTCTTGGTGCCAGATCGTAGCGTCCGCTACGCCTGCCTCCCTGCCTGCTCGCCCGGGCAAGGATGTTTATTGGTTTAAAGTAACCAATAAACATCCTTGGTTCACTTGACCTGTTCCGCCTAGTCTATGTGTCTGCACTCTGGGTTCAATTCCACGAGATCCGTGACAATACTAACCTTTCAGCATATTCTAATTCAAGTGTTCTGAGAGGAAACTAGACTTCTGCACCCGCATCAATGACAAGACATTTTAGATGGTCACAGGCTTCACCCAGAGCAGAACACCGTAAAAATAGGAATATGGCAGTGCAACGGGTTAAACAGAGAACTTTCGTTTAGGATTAAGGGGTTTCAATCCCAAATGAAGTCCCAAAAGGGAATAAGCATCAGTAGCTTTGGCCTCAAACTTAAAATATGATGGTGTCATTAATAAAACAAGCCTTTTTTCACAGACCACATATTGACATTTATAATGCATGAATTTCAGTTAGCTGATTCAGTTTAAGGGTCCTGGGACTGTGCATGTTGGACAACTGTTAAGTCAAAATGTCTGCTGTGAAAAAGGCCTATTTTGTCTCAATCAGTTGTCCAACCTGTGGTGATTTATGTCTTTCAGCTGTGTGTCCAGAGGCCTCTCATCTTCAGTCCAGTGGGGCAGGATGTATCCCATGGGCCCACAGGTCTTGTTGAAGCGCAAGTGGAAGCCATTGGAGTGAATCTCAGGACAGTCTGTGACCTTAAACACCGACTTGAAGCCAATCCCTTTTTGTCCTATAACAAGTAGTGAAACAAGAAGTATTAAGGCACCATGCTGATGGCTCAAGCTTCACACATACTCAAAGGAGTCCATATAAAAGGAAAAGAAAAACATTGTACAAAACACCTCATGGTATTTAATGATATTAAGCAATAGTTTATTGACCTGCCTCTAATGAAGCAAATGCAATTATTTGAGACATCATGCACATAGTTACCAATGTATCCATATTTATGTTTGCCCTTGGTGCTGCGGCCCACATCACAGATGGCCTTGATGTTTTCCTTCTGGAAGCCAGTCTCATTGTTGAGGACGGTGATGCAGTCTCTCTCCACCACAAAGGCAAGCGCTGGAACAACACCAGCTTCTGATGGATAACTATTGTCATCAGCATTCTGAAAATATTAAAAACAGAAAAAAAAGCAGTCAGAAATATTTAAGATGAAAGACAAACTCTGAAGGAAACCAAAATTAGGGGTCAGTCAACCAGTGTTGCTGTTTCAGGGCCAATAGGGATCATTAGTAATCAAGTTCAATTCTTTTTTATGTTTCACATATGCTTCTTTTCAATATTTATACTTGATCCTAAGGAGATAACGATACCAATAATGAAAAATGCGCTGAATGGGGCGCCCAGACAACTCAACTGGTTGAGCGGGCGACCCATCATCAGGGGCTAGATTCCTCCATGCAGCGACTTGGGTTCGATTCCAGTTCACGGCCCTTTGCTACAGGTCTCCCCCTCCTCATTCCTCTCCCCTACTTTCCTGTCTGCCCCTCAACTTAACCTGTCAAATAAAGCCCCCAAAAAATGGCCAAAAAATAACTTTTAAAAAAAAAAAAAAAGGGCTCCGATAACCAGCCAGGGTGTGATTGGTTATTAAGAATAAAGTGACTTTATTCTTTCACAGAATTTCAATCAAACTTGATCATAATATAAAGGAGCAAAACATAAAAAAAAATGTTATGTCTTCTTTAGTGCTAAGTAGCATTAGGTCCTATGAAGTTTTTATGATTTGAGCTCCACCTTTAGGGGTGTGACTGAATTAGAACCCACCTGAATGAGTTCCAGGACAAAGTGTGTGTCTTTGCTGTAGAGTTCAGTAGAGAGGCGGTCTAGGCTGCGGCCCAGTCTCTCCTGGTGGACCTGCATCAGCTTCTGCCCTTCAGCGGTCAATTCCACTCCGATGCCAAACTCACTTTTCCTGTAAAAGAGTGGCAGCTTAGCTTTTCTTGTATGGGTTACCAGGCTGGACAAATTATGACACTTAAATTGACAGAGTAAATACAATTCAATTTGACAAACCTTATTTCTTCAATTATGTTTTTTTGGTACTGGTATGCAGTCTCTGACTGGCAGCTGGCAGCATCCTTTTCATCCATGTCAGACTTTTCAAGTTGTTGCTCAACCTGTCCTCCCTCAGTTTCACTGTTCACGTCTGATAATTCTCCATTGTAAAGTGGAGCCCACTCATACAGCTCCTCATCATCTTCTTCTTCCTCAATCTCAACGCCTTGATGACCATTGACTAAAAGAAAACAATTAGTAATCAAAAAATAGAAAAAAAAAGGAAGTAAGTAGAGCCCTCGATTCACATTAAAGTTACAATTGCTGTTGTAGAGTACTTCTTTCGATCACCTTGTTGTAGGCTGTGGTTAAGCTGGAATGAAGCAACGCTGCTGTTCATCCCGTTGTCCTCAAGATACTCGTCTTCACTCATATTGAGAGCTGACAGACTGCTGCTCTCAGAGTCTATCAAATTAGACTGAAGTCACAAAAGTAAATTAAAAGACAAGTTTGATAACCAAAACAAAGAAAAATATCAGTTAATTTACTGCTACACACTTACAGCTATATGACAGATTCGCCTATGTAAATTTGACTCTTCCATATTTGTCTACATGTGAAATGTGTTTTGTATTTTCCACATATTGTAAGTGTTTCATGGCCACACATGTTCAGCTGAATTATGAAGTTACAGTGATTTTTTGACATTGTTCAAAAGGTTTCATTATGCTGTCACTATGAGAAAGAAATCTGATTGTTATGGTTTGGCAGCTGCAACTGCTGTGTAGTCATGACAGTAATGTTAACTAGTAAGAACCCAAAGATCACATTCGATTTTAAAATAGTTTAACTTTTTGTAGAAGCCTTATTTAACAATTCAGCAATCTGTACTGCTCATGTTAATCACCAATATAAGTTTGTCTGCTGATTTCACTGATTCTGCTGCTTTATTTCCTAATAAAGCTCTACTCATTACTGTGCTTAGAACAAAAATATACAAAGTCCATACATTTAAGGGCTAAGATTTCTGTGGTTATACATGACCCCAATCTCAATACTGCATTTATATTTTTCTGTATTCTGACCTTGACCTTATCCACAGGTGCTGTGTATGTGTTACAGTCGTGGCTCTGTGGTGGGTTCAGCTTTTTCTGATAATCTTTGACCCAGTCTGTGATGCCCAGGAGGATGCCCAGCCGATGCAGACAGTTCATGTGCCTTGGGTCAGACCGAGCCACAGTGATCAGGATCTCTTTAGACGTGGCTTGGCCCAGGACACGGGAGAAAGGCTCCAAAAACACCTGGAAGTCACATTCATGCAAGAGCGTAAACACCGTTTCTTAATTGCCATAGAAATGCACTGCCGGACCTTTCAAAATTTTGTTACACAAATCCAGTGTTGAAATTGCTTCAAAAACAAAAGCAGCATTTAAAAAGGTAGTATTGGGTTCTGTATTTAATGTCGAAAAGAGAGAGTTTTAGCACAAACAACAGTGAGCCCAAAATGAGCAACTACCCAGAAAGATACTGTGTCATTGTCAGTGGTTGGCATGACAACAGTTTGACAACCAAGTCTTCAGCAATTGAAGTGAGCTGATTAAATTCACAAGCTAAAGCTGCCCACTCAGTTGGTCAAGGAGATATTAAAACGTTGTCCTAGTTTTTGTGTGTGTTAAAAGCTGTCCACCATCTGTTCGCTAGAGAAGAATGTTTCGTTATTGTGCAGTCCGAGTATTAACCTTTTTAAAGAATTTAAAGACCAGCATCAGTACCTGCACTCTCCACATTTTATTTATTCCTTTCCATTTACTAACTGTAAAAGCAGACCAGTGTGGTTCTGGAATATCACAGCTTTCATTTTTACTACCTGTGGAGTATTTTTAAGAAGACATGAGACAAATTTAACAAACTCTACCTCTCTTTCCATCTCTACTCTAAAATTTAAACAAATCTTTAATGCAACTTCCTTTTCAAAACAGTATATGATTTCTCTAAAATAATAATCTACATGGACAATCCAGTGCGACTGACCTGCTGCAAAAGAGCCTGGCAGGTTTTGCTGGGGATTCGTGTCAAACACTCCAGGAGGAATTTGGCCACTCTATTGTAACATTGCACATCCTGTTCAGCCTGGGACAAATCTAAAAAACACAAACCTATGTTTAGTAACAATGACACAGTCATGTTTCATTTGTTAATACTTGTGTATATTTCCTTGCTATTCAAAAAGAATCGAAAGAGATCTTTAATGTTCCACCCTGTTGCATCACTACCTTCTTTACCCATGGCTGCTGCCAGAGAGCTCTCCATGTGATTGGCCAGGAGAGCTGTAGGAGCGTTGGTGATCCCATCAGCTACCACAATGGACACAAGATGGCCGGCTGTTCCAACGGGGTCCAGTGCTGTGGCGGCACTAGAGAAGTATTTGTCTCCAGTGTTTGTAGTGATCCTAAGCAGTAAACCTGGTCTCACCTCTAATGCTGCCAGGCCTGTATTACCTGTGTTGTAGGGAAACAAACACAAATATTAGCTGTATAAACTATAATTCTTTCAAATACTATGTTACATCAAATAGTTGTGGCCTATACACTGAGAACATTATTTGATACGCACGGTTTATCTGTAGTTATTCTACACAACAAGAAAATATTTTTGTCTATTTATTTGCAGACACAGTCACCCTTCATTTCATCAGCTTTCCATTGATCATTTTAGCTGACAGTCACCACAGACTCCCATGTGCTGTTTTAAGATATCCTTATCCTTTACTGGCAATCTCACATTTAGGGAGGGCTCATAAGTGTTCAATGAGATCTAAATCTGGTTAGCAAGGATTCAAAGTCATCATTGGATCCTCTTTCAAGCTTTTGCTGAGTAGCCAAACAGTGGAATGTTTTGATGCAATTGATGGAACATTGTCCTGCAAAATATCATGTTTTTCCTAGATGCTGCAGACTTCTTGTACCAGTGCTTGAATGAAATGCCCTCCCAAAACTGCAAGCAATTTTTTGAGTCCATTGGAAGTCCATCTGCCACTCAAACAGGGCCAATTCATCGTTGTTGATATCAACCCAAAGAATTAGTCCTAACCCACCTTGTTGGAACCTAAATGAAAAAGGTTCATTAAGCTTAACTCCTATCTCATCTGTCCATAACACCTTTAAAAAAAATAGTCTTTAGCTATTTCTTCATCCATTCTCCTGCTCCTATTCTATTCCTTGAGGCCATGTTTTAAGCCTTTCCTACCTTTGCAAAACCTCTGACAATTTTGCATCTAGTACTTGTGTAGATTCTTCCCTGGCTGCAGCTTTTGGAAATAAAATGGTACAAGAGGGTTTCTCAAGGTATTTAGCTTAAATTTTCTCAAATATCTAGAAGTTAATTTTACAGTAATTACAATGCGGAATTTTTGAGGATGAATAAACTGACACAAAAATAGAATGGTGAAGGGCAAATATAGTGAACTATGTGGTAAATTCACCTTAATTGCATGAATGACATATCACATTTATCATTTAGAAACATTACATTTAATGTACTAGGAGTAGAAGTGCAATTTTACATCTATTTAAAAATGACAAAATGGCTGACACTTACCTGTGTTTCTTTCTATGAAATCTTTGAGAGAGCCATGAAGGGGTTTGAAGATCAGCTCCCACTGGCTCCACTCACTCAAATTTTCCAGCAGAGGGCAGGAGATCAGGCTTGCTAGGGCCTGGTCCTTGGACATCTCACCGAGACGCCCCACTAACTCTGGTCCACATTCAGCACGGTTCATGGGAGGGCTGTGAGAGATAGAAGAACAAAAACAGACTGCAATGAAACAGGGCGTGAAAAATATTGGAAGGTTAGTTTTTGCTCATTCTTGTTTCCCCACATAAAACACACATGCAGTCCAGATTCATATAATGTATGTAAATGAGACTTTGAAATGTATAAGTTAATGGAGAGTAACAAAAAACTGTAATTGTTTTAAAAAAAAAAAACATGGGTGCTTCAAACATCTTAAATGATAAAGGTGCAATATGGTCACAGTCTCCCCTTCTGTTTCTGTACGGTGTTGACTAATGGCCAGAGTGGTGATTGTGAGGCATTTTTTGTGAGGGTACGGTGTCCTGTGACCACTAAATTCTCATCAGTTCATCCTTGGGTCCAAGTGGGAAATTCCTTCAAGGCATTAAAAAGATGATATGTTCATGAGAATGGGATGGACAACCTGAAAACACAATGCCTACAGCCACACAACTGCGGAGGCATACAATAAACCACTGACACATGATGATCAAAGACTGAAAATAAAAACTTGATTAAAATAAAACTGTGACTGGGGGAGGTGGGCACTTGGGGACCTGTTGACAGGAACACTGTATTTAGAATGTAAGTGTAAAAAATTGTAAAATTAAATAAAGAATTAATTAAAAAATAAATAAATAAATAAAACTGTGATGTTGGTTCTGTTGTTTTGATATTTACTGTTCTTATTTAAATCTGTCTTTGCAAGACTCTCAGCTTCATGAAAGAGCATTACTAAGTCACTTCAGTGATGCAGAGCCGGTATTAGACTTAACCTTGATGTGCTGCGTTTGGCAAACAGGGCTGACTCATAGAAGACCTGGCTCAGTCCTCCTCCGGCCAGCCCTCTTTGGCGTTGGACCAGGCCGGCCAGCATGTGCAGTGTGCCATATCCCAAGTCACGACTGTCTCGGACCCTGTAGTGGGACCTCAGTGCTGACTCAATGTGGGACAGCTGGGGGAAGAAAGTTGGATGTGACTTTCTAGTTTTATAACATTCACAGTATTTCAAATTAGTAGTAAAAGAGTGTTGTTTTAGTATCTGGTACTGTGACAGCTCTAATGTCTATAACTGACTCACTTCATCTGGATCAGTGGAGGTTATGTCGCCACACTGTTTGATGAACTCAAACACATCTTGTCTGGTGGGTCTGAAACCACTGCCAGCAAGCTCCATGCTGCCACTGCCCAGAATCAAAGTAGACCCCAGTGTGTCCTGCAATAGCTGCACACAACCAGAGAGAGACGGGGTGAAAATAGTGTCAATTGTTAGGTATCACTGTGGCAACATTTTGAAATCTTTGCAAGGGTGATTTCACATTCATGCACACATTCAAGATGTTTGGCAGTAAACTATAAAAAAAAGTAGATGCACCTGAAGGTGTTTTACCAGGAACTCCAGGAAGTTGCCTTGCTCTAGGGAGAGGAAATCTTTGACATGGAAATGTCTGGTCAATTTCTTCTCCAGAGAGGCAATGTGGGCCAAAGTGATTGCTGAGTTCTGAGCAACCAGGCTGTCTTTCAAATACTGCTTTACTTTGGCTGAGAGACACAAAGCAGAAATTGCTGTTAATCATAGAAAAAAGCGTACTTGATAAATGTTTAGTGTACAATATGAGACTAGCTAATATGTTTGACAGAAACACTATCCTGCATTCAAACCTTCACTTGGAATGGAAGTGGTAGACCTGTCCTCTATTTTAGTTTGTTCTGTGGTTTTGGATGCCTTGTCTTTGGGCACCAGGTCCTGTGGAACAGACAGGGAGCCTCCACAGATGGCTAGCTGAAACAGAGCGGTTGCCAGCCGGTCACCTGACACCTGCAGCAAGAAGCTCTGGATGTGCTGGATTGGAAAATAAATAAGTGAGATGATAATGATTTATACAATATTTGAGTGCTGGTGTAAAACAGCCACACTTCATTTCACACGGACTTCAATCTATCCAATTTGGCCAACATTCATGCCATTATGGTCTGTGGCGACTGTCAATTACGCTGTTTTATAAACATCTTCTTTCAGCCTAATAAACATCAGTTGCTAATTCAGTTGACACTGTCAGATGAAGTGTGGAGACAAAGCAAAAAAAATGTATCAGTTTCTGATGGAAACACACTTGCCATTTTCCAGCAAAATAGTGTCTTTCTTTGTTTATTTCTACTTTTATTTTCAACAACACCTCCACTTTAATATGCAAAAATGGGGATAATAGAACATTAGGTCTTGGTTGCTATCAGCAATCAGAGCTATACAGCTCATTATAGAGATCTAAGCGTTGATGGCAAGAGAGGAAGAAAAAAAACTGAATTTGCACTCTATAGAAGCGTATTAAGGAAACAAGACCAAAGTGTCAAAACCACTAAGCGCCAAAAAAAGTGGAGACAAAATTCTCACACTGCCATCGAGCAAGTTCTTTTGATGCATCTGAGGAAACATCAGATTCATTATTCGAATACAGTTGTGAGTGTCTGACACCCACCTTGGCCATCCTGGGGCTGAACACCTCTTGTACATTTGTGAATACTGCCAGCACTACCTCGGACGCTGGCATAGAGGCGTATTTTTTTCTGAGATCCAAGCTGCCTGTGGTGGAGAAGGAACCTGCAACTTGCGCTGACTCTAAAACGCTCTTTTTGATTTTTCTCAGCCACTCATGGGTTTCCTCTTCCAGCTCTTTCTGGATGGTCTCCCTGGCACGCTCCAATATCATGTGCTCACCTTGGGTCACCTTTCTTAGGGTCTGCGGTGGACAGAGAAGTTACAGAGTTAAATAAGGATATAATAGATTCATTTCATCCAAAAAACAGGTAAAGCTATTCTCATGTCAACGGTACAGCTATATGTTAATCAAATGAGACTTTAATAGCTCTTATAGTGGGTTGCAGAAAACATTGTAACTGATAAGTATTTTTCTACCCAAGTACATCCTCCAAGGGGTCATATCTTTCAGTGATAGCAGATAACACACAACACAAAGGAGTGTTGCGCAGAATACCAACACTAGAAAGGGATCAAAATATCCTGCCATTAAAAACAATACTGTGAGGTGCCTGGGTAGCTCAATAGGTTGAGCAGGTGACCCATAAACTGGGGCTATAGTCCCCATGCAGTGGTCATTGGTTTGATTCCCGCTCATGGCCCTTTGCTGCAGGTCATTCCCCCATTCTTCTCTCCATTTTCCTGTCTTCCTCTAACTGTGACTGTTATATAAAGCTGCAAAAGGGCAAAAAAAAATTTTATTTTTTTATATATATATATATATATATATATATATATATATATATATACATATATATATATATATATATATATATATATATATATATATGTGTATATATATATATATATATATATATATATATATAAGGGCTGGGACTTTAACGCGTTATTTTCGATTAATTATTAAAGCGAAAATAACACGTTAAAAATAATAACGCAATTATTTGCACCCTCCTCAGTTCCCTCATTTCTGCCACACCAGTAACGCTGATGAACACTCCAGCCCAGTAGGTGGAGGTAATGAACCTAAAGTCTGTTTTTAGCCATGAAGAAGAAGCACAGGAAACACTGAGTGAAGTCAAGCACTGGTGAACAGTGAAAGGAAGATGAGATTGAGCTTGTTGGGCAGAAAGTTTCCTTTTAAAAATCTTCCCGATGGCAGCTTGGATAAAAGCCTGGTTGTGTGCAAATTGTACAACAAAGAGTTTTCTGATCACTGCAGCACTTCAAGCCGACGGTATCACTTCGATGTAAAACATGTTGCTGTTAGCACCAGAGCTAACATTAGCTACGAGTCATGCTAACGGCTAACGGTGTAGCCATCCCATAATAGACCACTTTTCTAGACAGTGCTTGAGTTTACAGAAAGTCTTAAAATGTTGAATAAAATCACTATAATTGCACTTAGATTTGCAGTAATCTGTGAATGTAGCAGACAGATGAAAAATGCAGATAAATAGAAATGAAACATTTTTGTGGTTTAAGTTTTTACTCCGTCGAGGCTCTGCCTCCTTGGAGGAGGAATAACCTAAACAACAAAAATATCTCTTTTAATAACTTAATTATAAACTTTTTGTTTATGAAATAATTACATAAATAAAAATTGATGTTCCTATAAAAAGAACCATCAAAATTACACCATTTATCAGACCCAGAAAAGATGAAAACAGAATGAATCTGTGGATTTTCAACTTTCTGAAGCTCCTTGAACTACTTACGCAGATTTTATGTGCCATACAGTGGAAAACACAACTAAATTCAGGCTTTAAGTCATCAAAATCACTTTTTTCTATATGTCCCATTTTCCTTTTTTTAAATAAATTTTAAATTATAAACACGTATATGTCTATTCATTGATTCAACTGTCAACCACAATTTTATTTGAATTGAAAAACATTTATTGTGTCAAATATTGCTATCTGACAAAACTGCATTTTGATTAATTAATTACAAAGCCTATAATTAATTAGATTAAATTTTTTAATCGCGTCCCACCACTAATTCACACACACACACACACACACACACACACACACACACACACACACACACACACACACACACACATATACTTATAATACTGTGAGGATTCTCCATATTATTGGTATTGGTGCTGACAGAGTTTAAATAGGAACCATGATAAATTCCAAATTTGGGTTGGTCTCTATAGCTAAATGGCCAATGTCGCAAACACAGTGGTCAAACTGTTAACGTTACTGCAACCTGCTATGAATTAGATGTTGTATGAAGTATGAACATCAACAAAACCAGTTCAATGATGACTTGCATTCCAGCAGGAAGAGTGACAGTGGGTGATGAAAATGTGCTTGAAGGTACTACTGCACTTATCTCTGCAAGGACTTAACCTTTTATAAGATGCAGAGTAAGATGTGAAGGTGGAGAGACGTGAACTTGTTTCTTTACTCTTGTGCTGAATTTTTATCTAGTTGAATAACAGCCGTCCCCTTGTAGGACTCCATAAGAGGGAGTGAACAAAAAAAATGTGTGTATAGTACATAAAACCAACACATGCTCTCTACTGCTGGTAACTCATCATTTTTGAAAAGTTGCAATAGAGATGTCTCTTACCGCTATAGGTAGCGCGATGCTATGTATCCTAATGCCCAGCTCGTAGGGAGAGTCACAGCTGTAGTGGTCAGCCAGATACTTCAGGAACTCAGCCAGGTCTATTTTTACCTTGTTTTCCTTTCTCCGAAAAATGCGAAGTTGCTAAACAAAGTAAACAGATAAGACAGATTTAGGTGCAAATTTTAAAAGAAAAATCTACAAGAAGCTCAATCGTGACATTGTGGGTATGGCAGAATCAGTAACTCTGAATGCACCTTAGTGTGTTTGTTTTTTCCACTAATTTGATCTTTGTTTTGAACTGTCTGTAATTCATTCACAAAGAAAGCTCCAAAGACAGAACACAAATTGAACTGATTTGGCTGGTGTGATGCATAATATGTTTAGATGTATTAATAATGATCAACATCCAGCTAAAACTAGACTCCTTTAACAGATTCCTCTGTAACCTTTGAGCTTCACACTGTGGCTCACAAGAATTGTCAAAGCAGCCTTAGTCAATTCCACTTATTACTGTAGGATGCCTTGGTCATTTGTATTTTACATTGCCTTATTGATTTAATTTGTATCTTTAATTAAACATTTAGGGTCAACAGATGGTAGTAAAAAGTTTTAATAATGTAATATAAAACTTTCAGGTTCCCATATGGTGAAAATAGATTTTTATTGTGTTCTGTGGGTGCTGCCCTGCACTGCTAAACTACTGATCTTATGACCGCAACGTTGTCTAACAAAGTCACAATGCATGAGTTAAAGACAACAACTGTGCTGTGAATTTAGAGATATTTCAATGCAAAATGATGTTTCATAAAGAAAGTTTGAAACCATAGAAAGTCCTGGATCACACACATTTGTGCATGTCTATGCTGGTTTCGATCAGGTCAACTGTTTTTCTCCGGTATGTCAATCACACAGAGAGTCTTCATGAACAGGGCAGGTTAAGCAGTAGCTGAGCTGCATTTAAAGCTACAGGACACCGAAACAGCTGGTTGAGAACAGGATTAAAACCAGGGGTGCAATAAACCATCATTTAAGTAATTCATAGGTGCACATGAGACTTTCAGTAATTTGCAGAATAAGAAGCACAATATGGGGCATTTAAAGCCTAAATGAAAAGCTTCGACAAAAGTTTCCAAAATATAGTAAAAACATATCTACAGTGCAGCTCATGGGCTTGGCAGCAAATTCATTAAGTGAATCCCGATGTCATTTCAAATGTAAGTAGGGTTGTCAAGGTTAACCGGTTTTACAATAACCACGATTATAAATAGATATTCGTCACATTTTTCACAACCACGATTATCCGTAGAAAAGCCTCGCGAGAGGTGCAATGCAAGAAGCGTGAGCTGCGCTGAGTGGAGAGTGGAGAGAGTGGCTCCTTGGCCTGTGCGCGCGCTCCTGTCTAATCGGCATC
The DNA here is from genome assembly GCF_022539595.1 of Amphiprion ocellaris. Taxonomy (NCBI): domain Eukaryota; kingdom Metazoa; phylum Chordata; class Actinopteri; family Pomacentridae; genus Amphiprion; species Amphiprion ocellaris. The sequence goes on along the minus strand of NC_072783.1, from coordinate 12,921,853 downwards.
ACTGCGCGCGCGCGCACACACACACACACACACACACACACACACACACACACACACACACACACACACACACACACACACACACAGAGAGAGAGAGAGAGACAATTATATGATCAGTTATGACAGATTCTTTACTCGAAGTGTCCCTAATATTGTGGCCGCTGTGCGCAATGAGGTTGCCAAGATGGGACTGTCCGCCGCACGCGCGGTAACTGTCGGTTCCGAAGTCAGCGGTCCGGCGGCCGGGCCGCCCCGAGGACCCCCGTGCCCCGAGTTTCCTCCCGGAGCCAAAACAACCGGCGGGTCGGGAGCTCCGGTTACCTCCTGCGCTCCCGTTCCCCGCCCGTCGCAGCCGGGCTGCTTTCCCACGTCTGCAGGCGAGGGGAAGGCGGCGGGCCGCGGCGGGTGGGGAATGGGAGCGCAGGAGGGAACCGGAGCTCCAGACCCGCCGGTTGTTTTGGCTCCGGAAGCCCGTTCCCTCCTCCGAAGATGCTGTCGGCCCGGTCCCCTCAGCAGGGAGTGTGGTCCGGGAAGCCCCGCTGCCCGCTGAGAGTGGTAGTGGAGGAGACAGTAACCTCCAGGACAGGGAGGCTGTCTGTCTGCCTGGACCTCCTGTCAGACTCTAGAGTTTTCCCTGGGAAATGATCCGGGTGTTTTGATTAATTGTTGTAAAATTAGTGGTGAATTGTTTATATAAACGTTTTAGTAAAAATACATAAGACTCCCATTTATCCTTTTTTCTGTAGTTATATTGTCTAAAATTGTGGAGGATTATTTAAAGCTTAAAATGAAGTGTTTTTAGAATCTTTAAATGTATTCTTTTTGTCTTTTAGTTTTGTTTGATTTACAAAGTAAACACTACGTTATCAACCATACATTAAATTGCAACATTCCATAATACATAAAAGTCTCAAAGAGGCACTTCACTAGAACCAATAAATACATATTGAACATAAATAAGTAGTAATTATACATCATTTACAAGATTCCCAGACTGAATAGTTGCTGTAATGTGCCTGCCAGTTTTTGTAAGCATATTTTTGTCTAAATTAAGGCAGTATTTGCTCATTTTTTTTCCTACATCATATAAGCAGCAGCACTCATATATAAATAGAGCATTTAAATCAAATCCATGTGATCAGTATCGGTAATCGGCATTCAAGGATGATCGGTATCGGTGATCAGCAGCAAAAAACCTGATCGGCACATCCCTAATTATTATTAATATTATAGAGAAAACAGCACAGTTTTTAATGCCAATCTTATAATTTTATTTTGTTTTAATGATGGCAGCTAAAGAAGCCTTTAAGTTCCTCAAGTTAATGACTGCTTTGTAATGCAATTTGCACTTTTATTTACTACAAAGACGTGTTGGAACAATTTATTTTATTTTATAAGAACAGTAAATGTTTAAAAGTTTAAGTATTATTAAAGAGTTTATTTAAATACAAACACTGGGTTTTTTTCTTTCATAATGTCGATAATCGTGAATAATCGTAAAATCGCAATATTTCCTTCCACAATAATCGTGGCTCAAAAAATTGAAATCGTGACAACCCTAAATGTAAGTGCTACCTTTAGGATGTCTACGGTCTCGATCTGTGGGATATCGTCATCCTTGGTGTTACTGTCAATCTTGAACATGCGGTGGATGAGGGGGAGTTTGCAGAGGGGCCCCAGGTTCAGCTCCTCATAGCGCTTCTTGTCCTTTAGGGCAGCCAGTGACTGACCGAGCTCATACAGGGTACAGACGGACGTAACTGCTTCAGTAGACTGACAGAGAAAGAGAGAAGTATTTAATATAGAAATGTAACACTCAGAAAAAAACAAGTTGCTCATGCTCCAACCTCTAAGAAAACATTGATCTCTTTCATGATGTACTGAAGGTCTTTTAGAGCTGGAATAGTCCAGTGTTTTATCCGTCTTGGGTCCAAAGAAGGAATCAGCCTGCACACCCGGGACATCACCTGGACATATTTGTGGAAGGCAGTGAGAGGACAATCACCAAATACAGAGCGTTACTGAGCTGTACAGATTCTCAAATGCATTTACCTGTTTGTGTACCATTTAAACTCCTATTTAGCAGATACTGTTCGTCAACATATTTATGCATGTCTCCCAAAGGATAGATGACTGGTTTTTGCTATTGAATGGGACATATTTAAGTGTTTATAGGAGGCTTTTTAGTTAAAGCAATTTCAGCAGCAGAAAAGTGACCAGGATACCCCAGTACAGGACCTTTAATAAGCTCAAAGGGCCCATGTTAGATCCCCAGAACAGACTTCAATCTATCCATCCACAACCCTTTCGTCAAAAACATCATGTTTCTCACAACTTCTAGTGAGCAACATTTCAGTGAACATGTTCTCATCTACAGACGCTCTCATGTTATTCCACTAACTGGCAGCTGGTGTCAGTAATACACCTCAACTTAACAATGCAACAGGAAAGGCTAAATAAAAGAAGTCAAAACACTGAAATTTGCTACTTTTACATTTCCAAGTGTGTTTGGATGGAGGAGCTTCATTCAACATTTAACCTAAAGATTCACATAATGCATTTAAGTGGGATGCAAACCAGCTGTTTAGAACATTTAAATGCATGACACATGGCATTGGCCAGTCCAAGATGTTCAATAAATTTAACCAGCTTGGGAATTTCCACACACATCAGTTAGAGTATATAGACCCTGTACACTTTTGCAGGTGACTGGAAATATTTTGAAGCATTAGAGACATCTTTGTCACTCTCCTTCTTTATTATACCTGGCAGGGTGGGACAACCTTATTACAACAGACATTTTTAATTGTCAAAGTATAGCATAACTGAGAATGGCTGCATTCCAGCTGAGTTCATCAGGAACCTTGTATTATGCATAGTGGCTCATCACCATGCCTTACTGAGACACCTAATGGAAGTGTGTCATCATTAATTACTCTTCCAAGGAACGCGGTAGAGTTATGTGATGATCGGCGTTGGTTTGTCTGTCTCTCTGTTAGCAACATTACTCAAAAACAGATTTGGATGAAATTTTCAGGGAAGGTCAGAACTGACACAAGGACCAAGTGATTAGATTTTGGCAGTGTTGCGGCTTGTAGTCTTAATTCATGGATTTGTTAAAGATTTCTGTATCATGGAGAGATAGCAGCACAGCGTCACTGTAACTATGACAACAAGTAAACACTATGTCAGCTGCCTGTTGACAATCACATGATTGCAATCCTACTACAAATCCACCACTGCGGAGTTATCAGGATTTATCCATTGGAAATTATACTAGGAACAATTGATTAAATTGTGGGGATGTTTCCAAGTCCCATCAATTCCAACCGCCCATTACATATTTAGATCACGCGATTCGGTATCCGTATATAACGTACAGATGCATAACGCACGCCTGTGCTCAGCGCAACGTCATTTTGTTTGTGGGTACATCCATATTAAATATTCTGCATTTCTTAAAAAAAAAAAAAAAAAAAATGCTGCATTTCTGACAATGCCATATGGGGGAATGAACAGCCATGGCAGAGTACTGCGCTCTCTGAGTGCTTTTCTAGTTAAATTTGCTTCACTTCACATCTCCTCCTGCACAGAATCAATCGCTGCCATTTGCTGCAGAATGGAGGTTGGTTAGATTTCTGTCTGATTTGCTTTCTGGTTTGACATCATGATGATGATAGTATCACAAGATGAAGGTTGCTTCAGCTTTTGAGGGCAGGCACCTCAGTTGCTCTTTAGCATTGCCTCATGGCATGATGGGAAATTCCTTACTTGATTTATAACAGCTGGACAGATTAGATGTCTCAAAAATCATGTTTGACAGAAACTGTTCTTTTGAGATGAATTGGAATTTAATTTATTTGTCTGATTTTGCAGGTTTATTCTGCTAACAGCACACTGCATGTGCAGTTGATGGTGACGTTTACAAGTCCAATAGACCGAAATGGTTTCATTCGTATTACAGATCAAACTGCATAACAATATATCACAGATCCACTCAAGTGTATTTTGATGGTGGACTGATTTAATTATACTAGTACTTAGCAACACTAAAAAGAGATGTGAGACTTCTTAAAATAATATCTACAGAAGTTTTTCAGCTCTGACAATCTAAACATCTGATAGTTCAGTAATAAGAGCTATTGTAAAAGCTGTTTTGTATTTCTTTTTAATGTATTTGTGCATTCATTGCTTTTATTTCAAGTATTAATGCAGTTTCAGAGGGACAGTCTTGTCAGCTGATTTACAAACTGATAAGATGACAGTTCATGTTAAATCATCATGGGTTTTTGACAACTGCATCACAGTAACAAAAATTAAGATTTAACATGAGCAGATAAGCAGGGATCATAGAATATACAAAATTTTAGGAATTCAAAATTTGTTTAATTTTGTGCCAGTGGGCACAGACTGGAAAACTGACGATTCTGTTATGTATTCCAGAGAACATTAAATCCATCCCTCCATCCATTATCTATACACCGCTTAATCCTCTGTAGGTTCGGTCGGGGGCTGGAGTCTATCCCAGCTGACTAAGGCAGGGTTAGGTCAGGTCAAAAATCCATCACAGAGTAACACAGAGAGACACACAACCAAACATTCACATTCACACCAAACTCAAACATTAAATCACTACCATTGATTTCAGTAACAATTTGATAAAATTTGAAGTGATATCCTTTATTATGGGATAGTGTCAGACCTAAATGCCATCATAAATTTTTACACTCCTCGTAGCTCTTCACTAAAACAACCTGTTGGCTAAAGTAGGTGGAACACCATGAGTCTATTTTGTGCAGAAGAGATCCGTATGAAATGCCCCCTTATATTTAAATGCACAGTCTGAAGAAGCAAGCGGAGTTAAATAAGACAGTTGATAGCCACCGTGGTGACACCCGTTATCTCTGACTTAAGTATAGGTTTTGTCAAGTTGGCTTATACAAGGAATGGCTTTGTCAAACTTGCTTGGTGGTACAGCCCTCAAGACGAAAAATACCTACTAGTGTTAGTACTGTGTTGCACTCCAGGGCAATCACTTCTCATCATGGCATGGTATGGTTTTGTGTGTTTTATTCGAAAGGCAGGACAAATCAAGATGGATATTGTTCTGGTCTTGTAACTCAAAATATGAAAGACAGAGCCAGCAGTCAATATACAAACACTTTGGAATTACACAGCGTTTTTACAGTAGACATTTTGACATGTTTTGCGCAGCTGTTTCTATGATGACTGCATTCCACTTAAGGGAGGTCCTGCTACTACGTACGCCAGTTTACTGTCATGGCTTCTCATTTTACTATATTTTTCTACAAACACAAGGTATGTTACACTATTGCATATTTCATTTTCTAAGTGTATTGTCTCATGTAAATGTTTGTCCCGCATCCATCCTCATTTGCATAAACATGACCCTGTGGCCTAAAGAGAGACACCAGGCATCACTGCACCCAACTAGGAAATATTTTTTTAAGCCTGACTTATTGCACCAATAAACAAACACGAGTCTAAGCTAAATTACAGGTGTTGGTCAGCTGTTTTTTAAACTTTGGAAAGAGCAATTCTGATTCTAGATTTATGCTAAGCTAAATTAAGCTACAAACTACCTGACTCTATGTCCACATTTAGCTTCATTATTTACACAGAAACCAAAATGTTGAACTATTCCTCTACAATAAAAAAAGGTGTGTCTTGTTCCTCCTCACCTTCTCTTTGGTGACCAGCTCTCCTTCAGCAGCGAGTTCTCGTATCACACTCGCCATCAGACTGTTGACTGTGTCCGGATCCATGGCCCTGTTCCCCCTCCTCCCTATGAGCTCCTCGTCCTCCTCCATGGCCTCCACTGCTCGCATATTACCTCCAAGGACCTCTCTCAGCTGGGCATGATAAGATTCTCTAAATATAGGGGCACTACCTTCTCTCGGATTGACATCTCTCACTTTTCCCTTCTGTTCTTTAGTCAAGTTCCTATCTGCACGCAGTTTCGGAAAGTCCATACCAGAGAGGAAGCTGGGCCCAGCAACCGGTTGCTGATTGTTTTTGGGCTCTTTTGCAAGATTCTGTGTTGCTGTGGGAGAACATACATGTGTTTCCTAAGTATGAATCAATGACAATCTTTGTTTATTATGCATGACACTGAATACTGTAAAGTTTAGTTACCTGTAGATGTTTGCAATGCAACAGCCTTGAGCTCTGCTGTTGGTTCAGATTGAGTGGGCAAATTCTTAGCTTCCAAGCTATCATACAGAGACATGTACTGCGTGAGAGGAAACTGTTCACAAAACTGCTGGAAATAGCAGCTTTGCAGCTGGTCCATTGATGGAGCAGTCAGGTGGTATCTCTCCATCACCTGAAACACATCAAAAAAAAAAGGCTCATCACTTGGTTTCAATAGGTAGACAGTTGTAATGAGTTTGCGTACTGTAAAAATAAAGGGTGTTTTCTAAAGTAAATGAGTAGGGTAAAAGCATGATGTAGCGTCTAAATGCAGACGACTTACTCAACCCACTAAACAGTACAATTTATCAGTGCCAGAAACTGCAAAATAAAACATTAGTCAGATTTTGGAGTTTTTGATCGTGCATAAACTATTGATCTGTGATGTGCTGTTTTGTCAGAAAATGTTACCAAATCTAAAAAGAAAATTGTTCTTTCCTTAAAATCACTCGATTCTACATGCCTCATTTAAAAATTCACCAAAAACAAATCAGTTGATTGAGAGTTGCTATCAACTCAATATGAGATGGATTGATTACAAGTCAAAAATATCGTTGAATTTTGGCCCCTCTTTTAAAAGATGTGCATACATAATGATCTGTACATTTGTTTTACATCGCTAACCTCCAAGACCCTCTGGTATAGCTTCTGTTGGGTCAATTTCTTAGCTGGCTTGGATGCAGGAAAGAGTGGTGTAACAGGAATGCAAGGGGTGGAGAAGAAAGAGCCAGTGGAAATCACAGAAGAGCCTGTAAGGTTCATCCTTGTTGGTGTGAGTGACCCACAATGAGGGCTGGCATCAGGCTGTGTGACTGCAGCAAGAGGAGCATTGCTCCTATTCTCAGTAAGGGACTCTGGTGTCCGTGGTGTTGCAGGCCTGCTGTCCTCTGTAGCTTTTCTTGACAGCCCAACTTGAGGTTGATTCTGGGGCAGGTGAATCTTATGGAAAACCATGTCCCCCCTCACAACAAGATCTTCCAAAGATCGGACCAGGCGGGAAATACGTTTGTAGCCTAAAGAGGCTGAGGACAGGTTGTGGTGGTATTTCTGGTTGTAGGCTGAAGTCACCTTCTTGAGAGGAAGCCCGTTTGGATGTTCTTTAATCATGTCGACTACATTTTTCAGAATTTTCTCAGTCATTTCATTGTCTTCTGAAGCTTTCGATGATTCCTCATGTCTAGCCGATGCTCCACATGCAGGTCCAGCTACAGCCCGACTTCCACTGCAATGGTCCCTGTGAAACACCACCTCCTGCTCCACAACCAGATCCTCATGCAGAGAAGCCACCAGACTGGCCATGGAATCAAAGTGCAACATAGACAAAGACAGGTTCTTGTGATATGTCTTGTTGTAGTACAGTGCAAGCTTTTTCAGCGGGATCCCATCTGGGTGCTTCTTCACCATGGCCACTATATTTTCCTGGGCCTCCTCCATTGTGATTAATGCTATGAGGGGAGAAAAAAGATCACCATTAATGGATCACGCTGCAAATTAGTTTGCCATTAGTCTAACAAAGTCATACAATGGTGTGTACGAAATGAGCAGTCAGTGGATTGGGGCAATTTAGCAGCTAGCATTTGTTTACTGTAAGAAGGAGAAACCGTAGCACAGATATGGCAAGAATATATTTGCAGTAAACGGGGGAGATGATTCCTCAAAGTTTATTTTTTTAACTGTAAAATGTCCACTTGATACAGAAATGTCTGGTACTGCTTTTTTCAAAATGAATATTGTCCAGTATTTTAATTTATTTCTCTCTCTTTTCTCTTAATATTGTATGTATTAGCCTGGCTTTGGTGTCAACACTTTTTGTCAAAGATTCTTATGCAATTCTTTAGTTGCAATAAAACACAACACACATTAAAGCTGACCCAGCAGCCAGCATTAAAGCTCTTAGAAAACATTGTACACTTCCTGCCCAGCCCTAAATAACAGACAAAATTAGCAACTAGTTGATGGTAGCAAACGATTTGACTACAACAGTCAAATCAGGCAACCAGTGGTTGCTAGGTAATAGGTGCCTTTCTACCTCTGTTTAAGAAACACGTAGTTTCAAACAGGCCTATGTTTTGTATGTTTGTGTTCCATTCCATGTAACCATGGTCCTGAGTCAATAAAAATGCAATTTCAATCCATAAAAACAAAACAGAGAACAAATAGAAGAGTGATTTTTAGATTTACATGCATTAGGTAGCCAAAAGTCAACACTGCCCCACAATATTAGCGGCAAAAAAAGCAGTTATTACTTTATTGTTGATAATGTGAGTTACTGCCTGTGTTGTGAATAAACCTTGCTAACAACTCAAAAACAAATCAGTTTTTTCATGTTTAAGGAATTTAAACATATTTTCTTAAAAAATTAACAAAAATGCCAATCTCAGTGCACCAATGTCTGATTAAAATATTACATTTATGAGTTTCAACTCAACCCCGAATTTTGTCTCAAGACATTTTAATATAATAAATGCAGCATTTAACTACCAAATCTTCCGATTTGGTTGCTGAAATATGTGATTGGAAATAAGACTAATAATCTATTCATGGTAAAGTCCAACCGACACATCAGCTAATATTATTTGCTGATATTGGCTTATTACAAATAGAGGGGTATCAAAATATATGTTTTCCAAAAACACCAATATTAAAACATACTATTTGCAGAGCTTTTTTTTTTTTTTTTTTTTTTTTACAATATTCTCAGCACTGTCTGCAGCAAATGTAGCAGAGTGTGCGTCACAGCTGAGTGGAGTCAAACAACGTCTTAATGGTCAGTCTCTAACGTAAAAAACCCTTAGAAGAAAGATAATGAACAATGGCCAACTATTTTCCGCATTAAATATATCTATGAAAAAAATCAATATCAGAATGTTTCACTTGCTAAATTCAGTCTCTACACTGATCCCAAAAAGCCAGTATCAGTTGCCATTTAATTTGAAAAGTTTTGATACACAACAGATGCAATATCCAATACTATGAACATATTTTAACCAGTACTCAGAATGTGCTGTGAATTAATACCCAGCCCCAGCTATTATTCTTGGCAACACTGACAAATAATAAACTTGCAACATTGCGTCAGAGGGCTCAAACAAATCCTTCACCTCTACCAGATTAAACTCCCTCTCTTTAAGAACAAGCAGACAAGAAAGCAGAGTGACATGTAGAGCTCATTAACTAATAAGGTGAAATATTTTCTCTTCCACAAGAACACACAAAATAGCATTAGTTTGACAATTTGTTTACGACTATCTGTACAATGCCGATAGCAGAAAATATAATATTTGCACTGACATGATTATGTATGATACTGCACAAACATTAAAAAATATTTATATCAAGACACATAAACTACAGCGGAAAGTTGCTTGAAGCTATCTTACCTAAACTTTCAAATAACAAGACATGCAGTCCAACTCCCCCAGAAGAAACACTGTATGTGAAACAGCAAGTTTCCTTTCTCTCTTATATACTCCTCCCTCCCTCCTCCCCTGCTGTGTTTCATTCTAAGCAAACAGAAACGAAACTGAAAGTAACTGGCATCATCATTAAACAGAGCCACACTCAAATTACTGTAAATGGTGTCACCACACACAGGTAAAGCAGGATAAGGAAGAAACCACAAAGCAGACTAAGGCAGCTGGGTGTGGAAGAGCAGCACACAGACAATCTTTCATGACCTACAGTACAATAAACCTATTTGTCTGAGGCACTGCTTCATGTAAATACCTGTTTATATTTTAAAAGTAATCCAACAAGGCACAGTGTTAATAAAGACTCATTATAGACTAGATAGCATGGTAATAAAAGTAAGCACAACAGGTTTGCAAATGACAAAACAGGAGGGGAACCAGATAGAGGAGTAAATGAGGAAGGAAGAATAAAGAAACAGTGGCTCTAAGTTTCACATTCCTGGCTTGCTGCAGCTGGTATGTAATACACCACGTGACCTGATTTAAATGCCCAGCTGGTTTGTCATTCTAAAAGCAAACCTTTCCAAGGAAATGAAACTGAGGGTAGGAAAGTAAATCTGTCAATTTGTGAATAACTGTGAGGTTATTTAACAAGGTCACATCACCACACCCACTACATCTTTTGGTAATCTAACCAGAATTGCTGACTGACTGAAGAATTTTCAGCACAATATTTACCTTTGAACATTCCATTCTCTCACATTTCCTCCTGCTTACCAGTGACAGTAAAACATGGAGTAAGTAAACAAGCATGAGTGCACGGCAAAATCCATGATGCTGCTGAACCTGACTTCTTCCAGGATCTAATTCACTTTTTAGCTCTGTCTTAAACTCAGCTAGATGGCAGTGGCATTTGTTAGTGCACTGCTTAGATTAAGGAAAAACCTTAAAACACAAGTGGTAAAAAAGAAACCAATGACAATATTGCTCAGTGCATCAAATCCCTTGTCTCTATTGGGAGTTCAGGCGTTAAGAGTAGCATATGATGACGGGGACACAAAAGCAAGCAATGACAGCCAAAGAGCATCAGGCCACTGTCTAATTCATCTTAGAAGGCCGAGTACTGGTCAGTCCAAACATTACAGCCTGGCAAGTCATCTTCACATTTAATAGCTGAGTGCGACTAGAAGTAAAATTACCAATGCTGACAACATCAAGCCATAATTACATTGTGACTGGTCAGAAATTTTATTCAAGATATTTATAATGTTGTTCTGACAGTCTGTGACATACATAATTCAGTACTAAGCAGTAACAGTAAGAGTTAGCAGAAATGTCACATAGGTTGTGTATGATGCTGCTCATGCAAGGCTCCTCATTGGATATTGGTCGAGACAAACATTTGAATAGTGGTTGCAGAAATATCAGTTGCAGTGGTGTATTAGATCTTTAGAAAACACAGTGGAAAAAGGAAGAGTTCATCATCAAGGAAGATGTGATGAATTCCCTCCATAGGAAGAGCGTTCTTTTAGACCAGGAAGACCTAGATGATGGATATCTGTCAATACATATCCAGTATAACTGTGTTATGTTAAAAGGGCTTGCCAGAATTATCACTAGTCAGAATGAAAGTGGAGATATCAGAAACTGGAATACAACTAGTCATGATTCAGTATTCTGAAACACAGAGAGGTTTCCACCTACAGTGCCCTGAGGTCAAACAGGAACAACTGTGTCAAAAATACATTTTTGTCATACTACAGTTCTCTCCCTTAAAATAAGACTATCATTGAAATTCCCCGCTTATGATACTGTGCAAATATCATGTACAATGATGAGGACAAGGTGCTTCAGAATTAAACCTGACTGGCACAAAGAATGTTGATAGCAAAAGGAGCTTTACAGGAAACCTGGTAGACTTTCAAAACAACTGCCGAGACAAGACACGTGTATCTGGCACACAAACGAGTCCAACTTTTTAGAGTTTGAAACACCCGATTCCGACAAACTACATGCTAGCAAAACTTTAAGATTTCGCAACACTGAATAACTAAAAAGAAGACTCTTCAGCTACCTGTTATCATAGCAGTAGCCCTTTGTTTGCAGTTGTCGGCTCTGTGTCTTTGCCTTCATGCATCATCCTTAGTCTGTGATGAGGGATTAACAGAGGACCAGCTAGCAGACCTGCTATGCCCAGCTAACGTTAGCAAATAATACCAGAAGTATTATGATTTAACCTCAAAATAATTGTATTAGTCGGTCGGTGAAGAGCAGTAAAATGTCCAGTGTCACAGCACCTGTGTTCCGGAAACTTAATATTGCTGCAATTAAATACAATGTGTGGAAAAAAATCGGAATCGAAACTCATAAGGCGGTAACATTTTAGCCGTTTTCCTAGCTAACGTCGGTGCTGCATTCAAGTCGCACGACGAAAATAGTAAATATGAGAAATTGCTGATATACTGCATAGTACTAACTGCAATGAAATGTCACTCCGTAACATCTCTTAACTATGCTTGTTTTCAGGAAGTAATAGTACTTTTTTTGCACCCATACACACAGCTAAACTATCAAGATTTCAGAGAGATTCTAGTTGAAAATAAAATCAGACGGTTTTTCTACTTGATACTCCGAATGCAGCTTCGTGTTAAAAGATGACAGCCTTTGATTAAGAGCTGCAAGCTGACAAATTTATCTGCACATCTTCTCAGCATTACAGCACTTCAGCCAAGGTAATGGTCTCTGTAAGAGAAAAGTATAAATATCTCAGAGAAACGTTTAATTCAAATTGTAAGTTAATTGGCAGTTGAATTCCTTTACTAAGAATATTTCTATTGTGGTATCTGTCCTGAGACGTGTTAATTACTGCATGTTCTGGAATGTGTAGATAGTTTATTGCTGAGAGGGGCTCCTATATGCCAGACCTTGAATATTAGAATTTTGTTTTATTAGAAGGGTTCGGTCACCAACGGAAGAACATAGGTTGAGGCTTTACAAGCAACCATAAACCTATATAAGTGAACTCAGAAAGTTATTTCACAAGGTTCATATTGGCTGAATCGTCCCCAGCAAGCTCTGTCTGATCGATGCTGGTCTCCTTTGTAATAAACTTATTATGAAGCAAGTCAGTGTCAACGGGTGTTTCTTCTTCACCTGCACATCATTAATGTCTGAGAAACTACACTATTTCTCCATCACATCTGCTTCCACAAACCCTATGATTGTGAAGCAGAAAGTGTTTTATTTTTCTGCAGATCCATGTTTGATGATTTTCATCTTGTTGTGGTAAACTGCACAAAAGTAGTTATCTTCTGCCTCAACTGCAGCTGGATGGATTGCTATTGCATTTGGTACAGATATCTAAATGCTCGAACAATACATCCTTATAATTTTTGATGATTTTTTGAGAAAAAAAGTGATTTAATAATAATATTGGCTGCTTTGGGCTACTTGTGCCAACGTTTACACTTACTTAGTCCCTCATACAGTGCTCTCTGTCTCCACTTTGTTTTCAAATTAGCTGAATGGACATGACTCAAACATGCTGTTTGTGAAGGCCCCTGAGGTCATCTTTCAGGCTGGCCTAGTTTTAACCTATATATCTTTGGGCTCTGCTGGTTGCTTAGTGTGGTCAGCATCACTTACAGTGGCCCTGGATTACTTAGGTACAGTCTAATCGCTCACCTTGCTTCTCTCCACAGACACCTCACAAATGGGTTTGGTTATGTTCCTATATTTTTTATGCTTTGGCTTCCTCAATTCCATGTCATACTTAAGTCTGGCTTCCATTTTGTTTAATTTGACTTAAAAGATATATATTTTAATTGTAATTCCCGGTGTGTCTTCCTTTAGTTGTGGCCACACATCATAACACTGTTATATGAGAAAAAATATCATGACAAAAAAGTGTACAAATAATAAATAAAATCAAAAAGATAGCATATGCAGCTCGTGGTATTAATGCCTTACATTTGTCTGTAACCATCAGTGAATATGTTTAATTTCACTTTGGTGAGATCAAGAGAACACAGAGAAAGAGCTATATAGTATTTCAGCGCAGTCCAGCAGAGACCTATGGAGGACTAAAAGTGCCAAAATTAAATAAATAAATACATCATTAAATAATTAATTAAATATGTCATTAATTAATTAAAATTGGAATTAAATATTTCATTAATTAATTAAAATTGGAATTAAATACTTAAATGTGTTATTAAATAAATATATCATTAAATAATTAAATATGTCATTAATTAATTAAAATTGGAATTAAATATGTCATTAATTAATTAAAATTGGAATTAAATACATAAATGTGTTATTAAATATGTCATTAATTCATTAAAATACCAATTCATTTTAAGTAAAAAACATATTTCATTATTTCACTATTTAATTAATTATTTCATGGTCCTTGTGTTGCAGTGGATCATGAATTTATTTTATCTGTCAACCTCGCCCGTCAAAGTCGGTGGGCGGATCCTAACACCTGATTGGTTACCCTGCACATCAAGTCAAGGCAAATCGATTCCAGATAATGGATTGACGCAGAGCTTGTGAACACATTCCGATACACTGGGTGGCGCTATTCACCTCTACGTTGGTTTGGATACTCAATAAAACAAAACTTTATTAGCAACCGCTAAAGACTCGGTCCTCTTTCCCAAATGTTGATACATGCGGTGCAAGACAAATTTTCCTTTAGCATTTCCTTTAGCATCTACTCGGCGCGCCACGGCTCGTCTCGGTTTAGTTGTTTTTCCATTACATTGAGTACCACCTCATCGTGGGTGGAGTCGTCATAGCACGGTGGCCCGAAAGTCCCTTACCGTCATTTCTGTGCGACACAAACGCAATGCAACAATGTACATGGAGGCGATAGTACACCTGCTGCTCGGTCTGTGGCTTTCTGTCAGATTCAGAGTAATAGAAGAGTCGGAGAAAGCTGAGAGCGGCGAGTCGAAACACTCAGGAGACACACAGGAGAGTTTGGGAGGCGATACAGCAGTATCAAGCTGAAGACAAGAGGATATGAACGAGACGACATATGAGGGTAAGCTAATGCTAGTTCGCTAGCTATCGTGTATCAGTCCTGTGAACGACCCTGTAATGGCTGCAGTTTGTCGCTATTAGGTATTAAAATATGTATGCTGTGTATGTGTTTCAGATGCTCTCTGATGAGACTTCATGGGATTTACCTGAAGCAGCAGCACATGAGCCTGCAGTGGCACAAGGTGTAGAGGAGGAGGGCAGAGATGTACAGGATGCACTGATGCACTACGTGTCATGCAAAGTTATTCTTCTTGTTATACTTCTGTTTTTCTGTCCCCGGACCGCTATTGTTTTCTTTAATGCAATTCTGACAATAAACTTTTGTAGATGTGTCTATGCTATTGTTTGTTCGTGAAGGTTAGCAAGATTAAATAAAAAATTAAACGCCAAAACATTAAAACAGCTGTTTTAAGAAAATTCCAGTTTGATAAATCAGTATTGCTTTGGTGTAATTCAGTCACCAGAATTATGAACCATAAAGGAGTTTGTGTTAAAACATGTTAAATCCCATTAAACACAAATACATTATTAGGGAATATAGAAATGTTTGGTTCAGAATGTTGACTCTTTTCCTACCAGTGTCTTAACAGACAAAATGAAAAGTTATGATGCAATCACATAAGTCACAAAATAGTTTATTAGTCAGCAGCAAAATCAAAACTATTTACAATGTGCAAAGTACAAACTGTGGTGGGCCTCTCCTACAGTGGAGGGCTAAAAGTAAAACTATATACAACTACAGGTGCTGGTCATATAATTAGAATATCATGAAAAAAGTTGTTCATTATTTCAGTAATTCCATTCAAAAAGTGAAACTTGTATATTATACTCATTCATTACACAGAGACTGATATATTTCAAATGTTTATTTCTCTTTGATGATTATACCTGAATACTAACAAAAATCTCAAATTTGGTATCTCTGAAAATTAGAATATTGTAGAAAGGTTCAATATTGAAGACACCTCTAATCAGCTAATTAACTCAAAACACCTGCAAAGGCCTTTAAATGGTCTCTCAGCCTAGTTCTGTAGGCTACACAATCATGGGGAAGACTACTGACCTGACAGTTGTCCAAAAGACAAGCTTTTTCGTGATATTCTAATTATATGACCAGCACTTGTAAATCTCAAGTCTATGGGAGGTGGACTCGCTCACACTCGCCGGCTGCCCACTGCCTACCCAGCTACCCCAGCTGCCCCAGCACACCCAGGAATGACTGGTTGAAGGCAGTATTCTGGGCCAGCTTCATTCTCTCTTGCCTCGCTGAGGAGCAACCAGATGTTCTCATCATGCTGGGCATGACTCCACTCCTCCTCAGCCTGCATCTCCACAAGTACGCTAGGAAGGTCCAATTTTCTGTGGCCCCCTTTCCTCTTGCCTAGACCAAAGACAGAAAAGTGATCAGAGTCAGCTTTAATGGCCAAGTAAGTACACAATATACACAGAATTTGGTTTCGGCTGTTGGTGTCATCCTAGGAATATGGAAGAGAATAATAAAAAATAAACAATAGAAAGAGGAACAGGGAGGAAAAAGAAATAGTAGTAAAATAGAACACAATATAAACAGAAATGTACAGCTAGACTGGAATGTATGAACACATTAGCAAAATGGTAATTGCTATAAACACAGTAGTGGCGATTTTTGTGTACAGGGCACTGTAGTCCAAATGTCCAGGGTGAGTGGGGTCTCTGATGATGTTTTCTGCAGTCCGTACTATGGGCTGTAGTCTGTTTCTGTCCTGCTGTGTGGTTGATCCAGAGGTGCACAGGAAAGATTGGATGACTGCAGTGTAGAACTGGATCAACAGCTCATGTGGCAGGCCATGTCTCCTCAGCTGTCGTAGGAAATACATCCTCTGCTGAGCCTTTTTCAGGAGGTCCTGAGAGATTGTAGTCCCCAGGAGCTGGAAGGACTCCACAGCTATGATGTGATGTGTTTAGCCACCCGTCCATCCATTTTCAATCATGATCATGTCTTTGATACTTTAATAAACTTCTGGCACTCTTCGCTTTAACCAAAGCACAAGCAGTAACTGCTCCACCACAAACAAAAACGACGTGGTGTGAACTTCATTTCATCCTGTGCACATTTTGGAGTTGCTAAGAAGAGCTGTGTTTTCTCATTTTTATGTATATTTTCATTCAGTTTCACAGCTACCTAGTGACTATAAGAAGAATGGTTGCAATACTACACCGCACCAGAACGTAAATTAATTAGAGTGACTTACTTGTTAAATCAATAGAAAATAAATGCAGCTGCATGTGTTCTGTTTATGTGTCACTGTAGCTACATGTAGCTTTCATCAGGCGTTCCTGAGCTGGCTGCTGCACAGTTTGCATTTACACCTGCCTCAATTCTTGGTCATTGGTCTCGTTGTTCTGATCATGCTTGCAGGCATTTACACCTGTAGTAATAATAATACGAAAATCAACCATGCTCTCTGTTTACCGTGTCTTACCGGTGATAAGACGTTGCTGTGACGTGCTGGTGTCGGTGTCCGAGCTGGTGCTGGAGAGGAGACAGGGCAGCCGGGGGCTCCGCGACGGAGGTGGAGTAGGCTTCGCATGTGGAAAGGGATTCTTGAACAGAAATAAACACTCACTCTAAGTACAAGAAAAACACGGCATGCTGACTGAAGTATTAGCTTCTGAGAGCTAAACGTTAGAAACAGCAGCACGAAATACAAGCAGAGCACGGAGTTAGCGCCGATGGCTAACTAGCTATCTTATTGTCTGCTACAGGAGACAACGACGTTACTTTCTAAAAATACTTGTTTGCTTAAAAGAAGGTTGCCACCAATGGAATAAATGATGTATAAGTTTCTTGAAGTCACAAAACACTCACCGTCCTCGAACGTCTCCAACAATGCAGCGGCTGAGTCTCCCTCCTGTTGCTCGCCGGTGCGGTGCCAGTAAATAGCTTCCATTAAACCTCTTCCAACACCTCCTGGTTGACCCACGCCGGCCGTTGTGGTCCTGGGTGGACCGATAGTCACTTTTGAGCTTTTTCAGCTTCTCCCTACACTGCTTCTGTCCTCTTTATATACAGTCTACTGTATATGTGAGCGGCCATCCGCTCAGAGACCTCCTGATAAACTTTCTCCGTCCAGCTCTCTCTGTATTCTTTGGTCCGCCACCAAAGACAAAGTCTCGACCTCTTCATTCACCCACGGTACAGGTCTGGCTGTCACATTAAAATTATGAAGAACAGAGAGTTTCGTGAAGAGCAATGCACACCGTCGCTGTTTACAGTCATTTTTTAATGCAGGATTTTGTTTTCGTGCTGAAGTTGCTCTGTGTCGTCACTCCCTGTCCAATCAGTGGCCTGCACTATGTAAACGCCACATTATCGGCTCATCTCAGCTCGCTGGGAACCTCAGCCGAGAAGGTGCTGAAAATTAGTCCGTATGGAAACGCTCGCAAACAAAGATGAGACGAGCCGTACCGTGCCGAGTAGATGCTTGTGGAATCGCGGCTAAACAAAGACGAGCGGAGCCGTGCCGCGCCGAGTAGGTCCTAAAGGAAAAGCGCTCGACACTCCGAGCATCGCTGCAATTTGACAGGCTGGTAATCCACAAAGAACGTGATGTTCCAGAACTTCCCTCGGTATGCCAAACGCCCTGGTCCCTGTGTGTGCTCCTGTTGCACCCTGGTACCAGAAAACCGGCGGAGTACTTCCTCTAAATTTGCAGTCACTCTACGGTCAACATCTTGGTCGGAAAGTGCGGAAATAACTTCAACAACGTCAATAAATTCCTCTGCTTTACACGCTACATGCTCGCGGTAAGCAGGTCCTGCTTCCACATACTCTGCAAGGTCTAAAATATCTCTCACCAACTCTCTAGAAAGTTCACAGCGACTCTCCTTCTACACAGCCTCCATGTTTAGAAAGACTTCTACTTCCGGTTTCAAGGCAGACAAAAGCAGTGGATTAGACTAGATTCACGTTAGTCCCGCCCACGGACTTTGACGGGCGAGGTTGACAGATAAAATTAATTCATGATCCACTGCAACACAAGGACCATGAAATAATTAATTAAATCGTGAAATAATGAAATATGTTTTTTACTTAAAATAATTGTTATTTTAATAAATTAATGACATATTTAATAACACATTTATGTATTTAATTCCAATTTTAATTAATTAATGACATATTTAATTCCAATTTTAACTAATTAATGACATATTTAATTATTTAATGATATATTTATTTAATAACACATTTAAGTATTTAATTCCAATTTTAATTAATTAATGACATTTAATTCCAATTTTAATTAATTAATGAAATATTTAATTCCAATTTTAATTAATTAATGACATATTTAATTAATTATTTAATAATGTATTTATTTATTTAATTTTGGCACTTTTAGTCCTCCATAGTGAGCAGGATTGACTTGCCAATGCTAAATGCAAGAAGCTGCTGTTAGTGTTTATGAGGTACAACACAGCAGTGCTTTCTGAGAAGGAGAAACTGACAAGCTGAAAAACAATCAACTGTCCGATCACTGCTGGAATAAACCTAGAGCCTCCAGTCCTCAGGGAGACTTTACTGGATCTAGTTCTGCTGTGGATTCCTGCAACAAGAACCATTTAACTGCTAAGATTAGATCAAGCATGTGGTATACACACGCATGAAACCGCTCAGACAAAAAACACACATGCTCACTGATAGAATAAATGCTATCTGCTGAAGTATTCCTTAATGTTTTTACCTTTGTTCCATTGTGCACTATACTAAATATCACTAGTAACATAAACACTGTATTGAATTGATCTCTGTGATTTTATTTCATTCATAAAGGTACAGATTTTTAATGTGGATATTATTTACAATTTTGTAGTGGTTGTTTATGTAAATAAGCACTTCATCTCTAATGAAACAAAATAGAGAAAATCAGTAAATTAACACATTAAAAACTAATTTGTTCAAAAAAAAATCTGTTAAAGACTGTTTAAAAATGTTAATTATTTTGTTAATGTATCCACCTCTCTATCGGTGTACCGGTTGGCACATTCACTTACTGAAAAGTTTTTATTTTTACTATTTACAACAGAGTAGAACAAAACTGAAGACATCAAAACTGACACATTTGGAATTATGTAGTAATCAAAAGTGTTAGATAAACTATGCTCCATATTATATTTAATAAAGCAACTACTGTTTGTTTTAATGACAACTTTCAGACTATTGTTAATATGTCAGCCAGTTACATGAGGAGTTGCACTAAACGTGTCCAATGTGAACTGAACAGATGAAAAAAAATGCTCATTGTAAGATCAGTATAGTATATATAGTAAAACAAATATCATACACAGCAAGTTTCTAAATTCTAAACATTAATATTCCGTTTTTT
Source organism: Amphiprion ocellaris (assembly GCF_022539595.1). Taxonomy (NCBI): domain Eukaryota; kingdom Metazoa; phylum Chordata; class Actinopteri; family Pomacentridae; genus Amphiprion; species Amphiprion ocellaris. Next base: position 12,901,812 of record NC_072783.1, on the reverse strand, counting down.
CACCAAGTTTCTATTAATCCCATACAAACTTGTATTTGACATTTTTCATTTTGTCTTTGTAAACAGCATCAAAGTGTTCTGCTTCTGCTACTGTCAGCTGATTTTTCCAGTCTCCAATTATTCCTGAAACACAGCACAAGAGGAATTAGAATTTATTTGTAGAAAATTGGACTTAGACTTACTTCATTAATCCCTGGAGGGAAATTAAGTTGTTACAGCAGCATGGATATTCAACAAAGGGGTTAACAAGAAGACAACACAGAATATTAGGGTAGGATGTAAAGTCAAAATAAAATAACATAAAGTCAGATAAGATCAAAATATAGAAAATATAGAAAGAAAAAAATTAACAAAATATACAAGAATATGCAAAAGTGATACAGAAATGTGCAAATGAACAGAATGTGCAAATGAGAATGTGCTTAGAAGTGCAAATGACAAAAGGTGCAGATAAGTTTACAGATATAATGAATGGCGTTAGAATGTAAAGTGGTTTCATCAGCAGGCAAAGTGATATGGTTCTTTTGTTATCTGCCAAATGCAGATGCACTGAAAAGTCTTACTGCAGTGGGGAGGACCTCCTGTACCACTCCTTGGAGCAGTAGGATTGTATTAAGCTTGTTTTATGCTTTCCGTGTCCGCGAGGCCCCAATAGTATGTATCTGCAGAGCCGGAGGCTGCACGGAGAGGGCTGCACGGAGAGGGCTGTTTGTTTTATAACGTTTTATTCATTTAACGTTATAAACATTTGTATTTATGCATGTCAGGGAGACATAGAGCTAATTTACCTTTGTGTGTTTGTGCATTTAACTTTTATTTTTATTCAATGTTATTGTATAAAATAAATATAAATATATATCTGCTTCCATAGTTGTCCGTTTGTATTGCCTCTTTCCAACCTTTCAGATTGGGCTATTTGAGATCTTGACACCACAAAGGCCATTACAGATGATTCCATTATTATTTTACCTGATAATTACACAATTTGTCCAAATGCAAACTGTTAAGGAATTGATTCCAGGCTTCTTCATGGAACAGATATTCAGAACTTCGTCATGGACCGTCAAACGATAACCAACAAATTCCCGGCACTTACAGAATACTTCACTTCCGTGTATCGGTGCATACCTCCTTCAGAATAAAAGCATGTCTCGAAACGCAACGAATTTCATGTTGCTTAACACAAGTCTTAGTGCTATTTGGGTGAATTAAACCTTTCAGATCTTAGGTAGTAGGATATGAAGTAGTACTTTGTGTGGAATACTTGATATGGTCCTGAAAGTACAGCCTCCTCCACGTTACTAATTGAAACCCACCTTTCCTGAGGAATTCAGATTTTGTCTGGTCCATGAATTCACGAGGAACTGTAGAGTAGTTGGACATGTTGTTTTGCTTCATGTTCTTGAACAAACATCGATCTGCAATCTTGTCTATCACCTCAGCATCAAGAGATTTCTCCAAGAACTGAGAGATTCTGGCCACAGAGTCCTTCAGGTCCTGCACCACACAGAAACACAGCTCAGCTCTTATTTCTGGATGAGTGTTTATTCCTGTGAGATGCAGATTTTAGAAATGGGTGTAGCATTTTGTGTTTTTCAGACATTGAGGTAGTCTTTGAAGCACTGTAGAAAATCTCACCATTTTCAGCTCCTCATATGAGATGTACATTATATGCTCCTTGTGCTCAGCATTCAGCCAGCTTTTCAAATGGTCAAACCACGAGCCGTACACACCTTAAAGGAAAAAACAATCACATGTATACAAGTTATTACATTTCAGCTGAAGGTTCTTCTCATTAGGTGGGCTGTGTATTATCTTGAAAATAAGATCAGTCAAAACCTTTTCCATTAAGGAACTTCTGGAGGAACTCGCTCTGGTGGCCGGGGTTGACCAAGTGGGAAGCCATCCCATAATAGTGAAAGGCAGATGTAAATACATCTTTGGGGTTCCTCATGACATAGATAACCTGAAACAATGTTGAAACAATTCTTTATTCATTTTTGCTATTTGTGTTAAGATGAAAATGTGCTACAGTAAAAAGGAGAATCAAAATGAAACCTATTTACCCTTGGTTTAGCTTCAAAGAATGATGGAGGCATCATGCTGTAGTGAAAATGTGTAGTTAATAATCGTGGAGATGGCCGATCCTCGAGATTGAGCTCAGAGGCCCGAGTCTCCTCCAGCCAAGGAACACGGTCCCAGTTACACAGACTCTCAACAGAGGCTGGATCTCCTCCACTCATGATCAGAGGTACAATCTCCTGCATCCAAGTCGTACCTGGAGGAAGGACAGCAGAAGTTAAGTTTACCGAAATATGTAGTTCGACATAAAAAAGGATCCCATAATTCCTCACTTGAGGATCAGTTAACAGCTTCTGAAACCAATTAGAGGTCGACAGCCTTTCTTGCCTTAAGTGGTTAGAAACCTTTGATGAGTAGTGTGGAGGTGGTGTGGCAGTGTTAACCTTTATAGTCAGTGAAGAGTAACTTAACATATTTCTTTAATCATTTTAGAGGTATGTGACATGACCTAATCTCCACTACAACTACATATCAGAGGTACAGTACCGGTCAGAAGTTTGGACACAGACTCGTCTTAGGCTTTTGAAGACATCAAAACTGAATTAACACAAATAGAATTGTAAACAGAAAAGTGAAGTAAAAGTAAACTCAGTTTTAATTTTTAGATTTCTCAAAGTAGCCATATTTGTCTTCATGCCGGCTTTGCACACTATTGTCATTACCAGAACCAGATCTGGGTCATCACCTGGAAGGGTTTTCATTTAAGACATGAGTTTTGTCAAATGTTAATTGGTGGAATTCATTGTATCCTTAGGTTACGCGTACACAGGTGCTTTTAATGAGTTTTTTTTCTCCTTCCAACAAAATGCAAAAACAAAATTAAAGCACTGCCAAGTACATGCCATATTAACAGGTAGCAAAAGGCCTAAACCTTAAAACCACAATGGCCAAACAGAAGCCTGAAAGACATGTATTGTTGGTTCCAGCAGGCTACCAATAATGATGTATAAAGAAAGAGGAGTCATAAGCCCAATGGGCAAAACTAGCACCAACACTATTTTGACAATGCCCACCAAACGAACCAAATCGCCTTAGGTAATCTTAGCTGGTAATGGTGAACACTCTCACAAGCTCAAACTCTGATTTTTCTTGTCTTCATGCCCACCATGCAATTAGAATTGCAGAATATCTCCATCTTGGACAAAGTTTTCCAAAAGCCCAGTTTTCAGAGACCTAAAACTGTGTTTGCAGGTGGACGCAAGGGCAAAATGCACAGAAAAATCTGTATTTTGATAATACTTAATGCATTTGAAATGATCTACTCGGCTGTGCCAAGGTAGTAGCAAATATTCTGTTCAGCTACTGTAGTAATGCTTATTATGGCGAGAACTGTCCAGTTTAAACAGCACACCATTACTTTTAGTCATGAAGGTCATTCAGTCTGAAGAATATTTCAAGAACTGTTTCAGTCAAACTAATGACGACTGCCTCTGCTGCAGAGAAAGAAATGACCAGTTAACAGCACCTTAGATTACAGCCAATATCAGATGCTTTCCAGAATTTATGTAGAAGGCTCATCTCAACATCAAGTATTGAGGAGCCATGAATCTGCAAAGGTGTTATCAAAGCAAGAGATTTCGACTTCAAAGAATTTCAAAGACATACAAATTTTGACACACAATGTGTCCTTAAGACTATAATCATTAGTCAGTCCTTGGTCTCTTGATTCTTCTGTTTTCCAGTCGTAGACCACAGAATGTAAGTTCTTTAGTTGTGTTCATGCTTGTGCAATGATTTTTTTGACAGCTGTCAGTCTACCTTTTACCATTTTTAAGTTAGACTGAATCTTTACATCTTGTATCCTATTATTCCCACCCCCTTCATCCCCACTCTCACCCAACTGATCGAGGCAGATGGTTGCCTTCCCTGAGCCTGGTTCTGTCAGGGTTTTTAAAAATTTTTCTTCCCGTTAAGAGATTTTTATTTTGGGTTCTTTCCCACCATCACCGACTGCTTGCTCACAGGAAATCCAAAGGGAACTTTGGATTATTCTGTTCCTTGTTTAAAATATGAAAACTCCTATGAGATGACATATGTTGTGAACTGCTGCTATATAGAAATTGAATTGAATCTGTAAATACATGACCTATTACCAACATGGTACTATCTCCCTGTTGAGTGGCATACTAATACCAAAAAAAAATTAGAAGGAAACCAAAAAACACCCATGTGGGCTCCAACACATAGCTTGATGCTTGCAGTTTCGTTCTATACTCAAGAAAAAACTCACATTAAAGACAAAAGCTTCAATGAGTAGGTGTAGTACTGTAAATACAAATGTGCTTTTTGCTAGACTATAGTCACGTGTTTTAAATCATTGAACAAATGTGGCAAGCACCCTACAGTTGCGATAACTGTAGTGGAATAAAAAAAAAAAAAAAACACAATATTTCTCTGAATTGTCATAGAGTACAATTAGAATTGGAAAGTGGCAGGAGATGCAAGTAATAAAGTTCCAGGACATCAAAATTCTGCTTCATTCATCAAGTACTGAAGTAAATAGAAAGACATTGATTAGTAAATATATTGAATATTTGAAAAACACAAGTGAGCTTTTGCAGCATCAAAAACCTTTCTGAAAGGCAAAACTACTGTCAAAATTAATACAAGTTACAAGAGGCTGGAGGAAGCTGAGAAAAAAGGGTGAGTCCTTTCCCAGATCATGGGTTTAAACATGTACCTGAGCAAGTAGAAAATCAGTTGTTTTGAAATCGTTAGAGATTGAAACATAATACATTCACGCCACTAATTGTAATTCACAGCTCTCCCCTGTATTATATTACATTGACTGCTTTAAATACTAAAATGTTTTGTATTGCATACTTATTTGTGCTCATAGTTGTGTGATAATTGTCAAGTTATGTCATACATAGTGTTCGAAATGCAAAGAAGAAGTCCTATAGCCTTGTTTAAGGACAGTCATAATAAGTCCTATTATGATCACAGTTAAGATAGTTCAAAATAAAGAATTCATGCTTACCTGACTTTGGATATGTTGTAATGAGGATGTCATCTGGCCGAAAGGAGAACTCCTCAAAGTATTTCAGACTCTGTGGAGTGTGCAGATGTGCCGGTACATATATTCCCTTGTAAACTGTGTATAACTCTGCCTCAGTCATTGTTCAGAATAGAAAGGAAAAGTCTTCCAGAATTGGAAATGAGACAGGCACAGGTATCCGTGGACCTTGTTGAAGCATTTATACACTCACACATCCCGACTGTAACAAAACTGGTTTAAACTGAGATACAGTCTTGGGCGGGACAAGACAAGTTAACCTATGGCTCACAGCCCAATTCACACACACTCACAAGGTAAAGTGTTTTACAGATAAGACAAAAGAACATAGAAACATGAGGAGTGATGAGATTTTAAATTTTTTGTAGGTAACGCCAAATCACAAGTTATCTCAGGAAAATGTATATAGTAAGGTCATAATCTCACTATCTTACAGAGGGAGTCACAACAACTCCACCCTTCTAAAAGCACTATGCAGCAGTAGGGAGAAAAAAACTGGTAGAACCAGATTCAGTGGGACAGGAATGTGCCTTAACCCTCTTGTGGTGTTCATGTTTTTGTTACACAGCCAGTGTTCACGGGTCTGGTGGACTCATTGCATTTTGGGGTTTTCAATTCAACGCAATCAAATAATTTTATGTTAAAATACTCAACAGATGCTTTCCTCAGTCCAAATACAAGCAATATAAACAACATAAATGGTAAATATTTGCTCTTTACCTTTGTTAGATCACATTTATGAATTAAAGTGCTACTCGTTTTTTGTTTGTTTCATTGATAAAATGTAATAAAAAAAGGAAATCAATTCTAATCACAGTGAGAGTAGAAAAAATAAACACATTTACAAATGAAGGAAGGTTTTTCATAACTAATGACTTGTTTTTTTTTGAACTTCATTAGAAATTTAACCCATTCAGGTCAATTTATGCAACACAAGCTGGACACGTACAGTAACCATGTCAGTCAAGACAACACATCAGCCCCATTGAACACATTGTCTTTTCATGCCAGCCTATATGTGTGGGGCAGAGTTATACTGTGTGTGTGCTGCATATGTACTTCTTGTACTTGATGCAAGTGGCATCACAGACAGCCCAGATCTTTATACCATATTTTGCAGATTTAGGTGGTATATACTGTCTGAAGGGGGAAGCGGCCCCAAAATGGCATCAGCTGCTCATCATAGTGACATTAGGCCCAGGGTTGTAAAACAGTGGGAGGCGGTGCACCCACTTGTCCCACACTGTCCTGATGGCAGCTAGCTTGTCTCTGCTATCAAAGTGGTCTGTCGTCTTGGCTATCAAACCGGAAGATCCTGGAAATTATGTGGAAGTTTTCCAGAGACACTGTTGCACAGAAAAGTTCTCTGCCAGTTTCTGCATCCCAGAGGGATTCTGTGGATTCTCCTTTAGACCTGAGAACTCCAGCAAGGATAGGAACCCCAAAATAAACATGTAAATGGGTTTGGTCTATCTCCCTCCACCTCTCTCCAAAAACACGTCTTCCTTCTAAATTAGTGCAATCCAGAATAATTTTCTGGATGGAATCCATCATGAAAAGCTCAAAAGAAGACTTGATATTCTCCACGTGAGTAACTGCCATGCGTGTTGGTTCTGGTTACATCCTTATCACCTTGGCAGCCATGCGGAGTGGCCCATTTCTTGGGCAAGAAGACCATTCAATTTTATCATTTACTGACATCCATATTTCTTCACTTGCTAGCTGCTGATGGGCTTGTTCTGGTCCTGGGACTGGCTGGTCCTGGACTGGCTGCTGATGGACTGGTCCTGTGGCTCATCTTTGTTTTGGAGCTAGCTGATGCTCAATCTCATTCTCTTCTTCAAAGTCACTGTCAGACCCTGATTTTTCAGAAATGTGATCCTCAGATTCTGAAATCTCTTCCTCTACGTCGTCATGAAATGCTTCCCTCTCTTCCAAAATCAGTTGCAAGGCCCTCTGACCAGAGAATCTTTTGGCCATCTTGATCAGTTGTAATAAGGAATCACACTGGCAAAGCTATATTTATTGTGTCCCGGCCCCAGTTTGCAGTATGAGGAAATAAAAATTTGTTCCTGAAAGAGAGAGGGTGTTGGTGCTTGAATTTTACAACAATGCTGCAACCCTTTGTGGGAACAGCAGGAGGCACAATTCCAATATTGTCACACAAACACACATGCGCGCGCGCGCACACACACACACACACACACACACACACACACACACACACACACACACACACACACACACACACACACACACACACACACACACACACGCACACAGAGTGAGAGAGAGGCCCAGAAAGGAGGAGGACAGAGTGAAGGTACACAGAACCTAAAATTTACACACTTTCATTGGCTCTGGGTCCAGTGGACCCGAACATATAAATGTGTCCGGGGGGTGTACGGTGTGCAGTCATTGAAAATGTGTTGTGATATATGTTCTTCACAGGAAATGAGCCAAGGCCAATGAGTCTGAGTTTGAAATAAAAAATTATTGTATTACTTTTCTTTGATACAAAAATGAAAACGGGTCCCACAGACCCGAACACCGTACAAGGGTTAATCAGTTAAAGGTCAACCAGAAAGAAAAAAACAGTCAACACTAAGTAGGTCCATATTGTATCTGCAGAGAAGTACAGGAAGAGAGAGGACGGAGATGGCAGAACTACGGGAGAGAGAAAACACAAAGTTAATTTTAAATGCATGGGCAGTCAAAGAGAGGAGAGTAGGGGAGATTGGTGTGTCATAAAGGTGGGGATATACTTTCCACCTACGCAAGGGTCCGCCAAGTTTCCATGGACGTCAAGCCCAAACTTTCTGACCATGCAGAAGCTACACTACAATGGCAGTAGAGTGCAGAACATGGAGATGCAATCTAATGTACATGTATACAACCAAGTCCTCCAAGCAGACTGGAGAGTAACAACACCAATCAGTTGTAGTGTCTGTAGCTGTCTGTATGCACATCCCCAAGAGTATAATTAAGGCTTAACAGGTCCTCCAGTAGTGAGAGGCCTCTTGCAGCATAACTACAGATGGTCCAGATACAGCAGATCAGGTGACAAAATGTCAGGCCTGCCTCGGCAGGCTCTGGCTAGGGCTCCTCCCTCCTCTGGTTTGTTTCCTTTTTAGGTTTTGTGTACGGTGGCAGCGGCGGCAGGTGCGAGCAATCTGGTGAATCTGCTGAAACAGGAACAGGTGTGCCAGGACCAATCGGTCATCGTCCTCTACACCATTTATTGGGACTCCAGTCATCAGTTCGACGCCGGATCGTGAATGCTCACAGTCAGTCTGTCACTCGTTCTCTCTAGCCTAAGCTTATAGGATTTTTGTCTTTTAGTAATTTTGCCTCTGCTCCTTTCAGTTCGGACCCCACCTGCTCTGCTGACTGGGCCATCTTGGCCGACTGGACTCGTCAACGCCTCTGCGTTCCAAGCCGACTTCGGGATCAACTCCGTCCCTCTTCAGCCCTCCGTCCAAACCTCCATCTGCTGTCGCTGCCGAAACCACCAGCTCCTGCCCCAGCCCATTAGCACCCAAGCCGACAGTACGGCCTCAAACATGAGCAGGTTCTAGTTCTGTTTTTAGAGTACGTTTTGTCATAGGCCCCGGCTTGTTTGTGGTACTGGCTAATTGATTCACCCGGTACTTTTGTTATTCGCTCTAGGTTATAGTGTAGTGATAGGTTATAGTATAGTGATTGCGAACTTCGTTTTTAGTGAGCTACGTGTTTTCATAGTCTCGAGTTCCACTTTAGTTTGAGATTTCTTAGTTATAGTTCAGCCTCTGTACGTAGTGATCATAGTTGCGCTTTCGCCTCAAGTATCCTTAGTTTGTGTTCTTAGGTGCTCAACTAATCTTCAGCCCTAGCTATTTTAGTTGTGAACTCTCCTGCCCAGGTTGTGCCTGCCGTGGGTCAGTTCTTTGTGTTCTCGAGTTTTCCTGTAGTTCGTACCGCCCGCCATTAGGGGCACTCTAGCTCTGAAGTAGAGTTATTGTATCTGGTCCCTTTCTGGATACTAGACCTTAGGGAATTGTAGTCCCAGTCACCTTTTGTTATAATAATAAATCATTGTTAGCACCTGCTGTCTCTTTCTCTTTTCCTGCGCCTGAGCCTTAAAGAAAACCCGTAACCCAAAAACCACCTCAAAACAGTTTGCTTTTAAGTATTCTTGTTTCTAGGGTAGCGACTGATGATGAAATAGCACATCGATTTTCTACAGTCATGTCCTAATATTAACCCTTCATTCCATTACCCATTTGTTATTTATGGATCATGATACCTTTTGTTGTCTACCAGACTCCTTTATTCAATCACCTCTTGTTCTTTTTCTCTTACCCTCTCTCACTGATTAGCAACTATGCGCATACCAACCACTATTAACTTTGGTATTTATATACAGCCCCTCCCTACCCTCTGACCATCGCTTTAAAATGTGTACTCTGCAAATGTTTGGGGTTGGCTTACCTTTGCAGACTGTGTTGGTAAACCCACTGCATAACAGAATACTAGTACACAACTCATTACAGCAAACTTCAGAGGACACAGAGTGAATTTCCTTCAACACAGATAAATGGCTTATGTCTTTTCTGAAGCACTTTTCCTTGACCTGAAGAGAAAACATCACAAGTCATAGATGTGAAGGAGATTCATGCAGACTGAAGTAAATACAAACATCTTGGTAAGAGAATCCAACAGCACTCATACTAAGACATGTAATCATACACCAGTGATTCAGGTCTGCCACAGAGGGAGCATTGCTTTGAATGTTGCTGCTGACTGTAGGTTGGCATCATCTCCTTCCTTTCATAAAGGATAAAAAAAATGCTAAAGCCAAGTCTTTTATTTGCCACATGGAGCATTATTTGGCACTACAATTTAACCCTGCCAATTTAGATATTGAGGTTTATATTATTAAAGTGTTAATGGTGTGATTTTACCTGAGTAATAACAAATTAGGGATTAAAACCCTACAAAAATGATATAAAATACTTCTTTACCTGACTGCAACATATACAGTTGCAAGAAAAAGTATGTGAATCATTTGGGATTACTTGGATTTCTGCATAAATGGATGCTAATCTTCATCTGAGTCACAACAATAGACAAACACAGTCTGCTTTAACTAATACCATACATAAAATTATGTTTTCATGTTTTTTATGGAATACAACATGTAAACATTCACAGTGCAGAATGGAAAAAGTATGTGAACCCCTGGGCTAATGACTTCTCCAAGAGCTAATTGCAGCCAGGAGTCAGCCAACCTGGAGTCCAATCAATTTGATGAGATTGAAGGTGTTGGTTAAAGCTACTCTGCCCTATAAAAAAAAAAAAACAAAAAACACACACACCAGTTCCGAGTGTTACGGTTTCCAAGAGGCTCAGGCGCAGGAAATGAGATGACAGACAGGAGTATAAAGAATCAAGAATTTTACAGATGTTAACAGAATAGGACTACAAAACCCAACTGGAAGACTACAACCGGAAATGCCAAATAAAACTAGATCCTACAGACACAGGCTGACTCAGGAAGACCACTAGCAGGCGGGTGGAATAATTACATTAAGTAGAATACGCTAGCTCATGGAGGTTAAAACCCAGGCAAGAAAGATACAGAGAAATACATGAGTAATAAGAAACAAAGTTACGAATACTAACTTGTAAGCTATGCAAGAATACAACAACTAGTAGACTAAACTACAGGTTTGTGACAGGAGACGCCAGTGACAGTGAATGGTACAGGTGAGTGAATCCAAGTTGAGTTGCCAGCACAGGTGGAGGGAATATGGTTACAGGTGTTTGAGCCACGGAGTCGGAGGAACCAGGTGGAACGGAGCAGGAGCAGATGGAATCCAGATTGGAAGAGAACAAAGACAAAATTACCAAGAGTTCCAAAAGGTTTCAGCGGCTGGAAAGAACAGTGCAGAGAACTGACTACTGATAGAATCACGGTCCAGCATGGAATGGTGAGTGGCGTCTGATTTTATTGCAGCAGGAGTGGCTCTTGATTGGATGCGTTCCACCTGCTCCTGCATCGGCTGATGCTGATTGCTGATCACAATCACCTGCCGCTGCAGCCTCTGTGCCAAGCACACCTAGGAGAAAAAGAAAGGGTGGGGGAAGGGGAGAGCACTATCTAGGCCTCAGCAGCAGGCCTGACACTGAGTTTGCTGTTCTCAAGAAGCATTGCCTTATGTGAACCATGCCTCGCACAAAAGAGCTCTCAGAAAACCTACGATTAAGAATTGTTGACTTGCATGAAGCTGGAAATGGTTACCAAAGTATCTCGAAAAGCCTTGATGTTCATGTGTCCATGGTAAGACAGACTGTCTGCAAATGGAGAAAGTTCAGCACTGTTGCTACTCTCCCTAGGCATAGTCATCCTGAAGATGACTGCAAGAGCACAGCATAGAATGCTCAGTGAGGTGAAGAAGAATCCTAGAATGTCAGCTAAGGACTTACAGAAATCTCTGCCACATGTTAACATTTTTGTCGACAAATCTACAATAAGTAAAGCATTAAACAAGAATGCAGTTCATGGGAGGACACCAGAGGAAGCCACTGCAGTCCCAAAAAAACAAACATTGTTTCCATGTTTGAAGTTTGGAAAAGAGCACCTGGATATTTCACAGCACTACTATCAAAATATTCTGTGGACAGATGAAACCAAAAATTTAGTTGTTTGGAAGGAGCATGCAATGTGTGGAGGGGAAAAAAAGGCACAGTACACCAGCATCAAAACTGTGAAATATAGGGAAGGGTGCATCATGGTTTGAGGAGGCTTTGCTGCCTTAGGGGCTGGACGAATTCCTGTCAGACAAAAATGAATTCCCAAGTTTATCAAGACATTTTGCAGGAAAACGTAAGACCATCTGTCCGCCAACTGAAGCTCAACAGAGGATGGGTGATGCAACAGGACAACGAGCTAAACCATAGAAATAAATCAACAACAGATTGGCTTCAACAAAAGAAAATACACTTTCTGCAGTGCCTAGTCAGAGTCCTCACCTCAACCCGATTGAGATGCTGTGCCATGACCTCAAGAGAGCGATTCACACTTGACATCCCAAGAATATTGCTGAACTGAAACAGTTTTGTAAAGAGGAATGGTCCAGAATTCCTCCTGACTGTTGTGCAGGTTTGATCTGCAACTACAGTAAACATTTGGTTGAGGTTCTTGCTACTAAAGAAGGGTCAACCAGTTATTAAATCCAAAGGCTCACATTTTTTCCACCCTGCTCTGTGAATGTTTACATGTTGTGTTCAGTAAAAACATTAAAACATCATTTTTGCGTGGTATTACTTGAAGCAGACTGTTTGTCCCTTGTTGTGACTTAGATGACAATCAGAATACATTTTATGATCAATTCATGCAGAAATCCAAGCAATCCCAAAGGGTTCACATACTTTTTCCCTTTGCAACTGTATAACCCTAATTACAGAACTTAATGTTACTAATATTAAGACCTTAGAGCATAACTATGGAGATTAATCTGACTCATTTCTTTTGGTTTTTGGAAGGACCCCAGCAGTTGAATTTTACACAAAAGGAAGTTGTTTGAGGGCTTCTTAAGGAAGATGCAAGGAAGGAAGAAAGACCACTACAGCAGTGAACCCCGCTAAAGATGCAAATATGACTAAATTCTTCTAGATCACTGTTTTGACATGAGGCCTTAAGCTTGGCTGTTTTTGTGAAAGTAAAAGGTTGACTGTCATTTCTTTCACATGACTGGAAAAAGTAAGATTGCAATGAATGAAGTTAGCTACATATTAGGTGCTTTTTGTCAACATGAGTAGCAATCCTTAGTGTCTCCTCATCTTCCCTGAAGAGATTATTAAGTGTGCCAATGCATAAAGTGTTACGACGCCGAAGTCAGAGATTCAGATGCAGGGCAACAGAGAAGCGACAGACTTGTGCTTGGAGTAAAGACTTATTACAGAATACATAAAAACAACAGGATGTGACATACAAGAGATCACCAAAACAGGATGGTAAAGTACTGAGTGCTAGAACAGAACAGGGCCCCTGGACCGGGGTCCTTGGGGTGGAAATTACCCACCCCAAGGACCGGTGGGTTATTCTAACCAAATTCAATACACAAGAAAAACGGATTAGCAAAACTGACTCAAACTTGGTACTACCAAGGCAGGAAAGCGGGAAAAAAAAGAACAGGTACAAGAATAAAACAACTACCAATAATTCAGTGCAAAGCAAAACTACCATGAACAGTGGGAACACAGAAAACTAACCAGGCATTCTAGGAACAGAACAGAACTTAACTTCCGAGGTTAAGAACTGGTGACAGGAGTATAGAGCGGGTGAGGTGACGTGTGGTCTGATGGTGATCGGAGTTTGGACAGGCGCTGCATGGGTTGGCGTCTTGGCTGGTGCTGTGGTGGTTGACTGAAGTCTGTGGTGATCCTTGGAGATCAAGGCAGGACAGGGTGAGCAAGCAGGAATCCAAACTGAAACAGAGAGAGAACTAGTGCCCAGCACCCATCCGCATGCCACACACCACGCTCACCTAGGAGAGGGAGAGAGACGGGGCAAGGGAAGGAGGATCTGACACTACCTTGCAGCTGAGGTGGAGGGTGTGACACAAGGACTGAATCTAGTAAAAACTATTCCTCTGGCTTATTCTCATAGATTCTTCTTCTGGTCTAATTTCTACTGCTTTGAAAAAATCTGTAAAAATTCTGTATCAAAAAGTGTAGCTTGATTGAGAATGGTGTGCTATGAATTTTGGTAGTGACTTGCTGTACATTCTTTTTAAAAAATGAAATTCTTTCAAAAAATTTTGAAAAAACTGTTAAAAATTCACATTGTAATGGATGGAAAGTCGACCGGACAACTGCCAAAGCCCAGCCATGTTTGGAAACCTGTAGCTCTGGCATACTTCACAGTAGGACTATATTCAAAGTTTAAACAGGTCACAAGGCTTTGATTGCTATTTGTCTAGAACCATTTTTGATATCTTTTAAAGTTTTTACACAGTCACAGTTTAAGTTTTGTGATTTTTTTTTCAGAAAATTCAGATTTTTCGTTCAGTCATACATTTTGACCAGAAAAGTTTTTATTAAAATGTGCAATTAAACTTGTCTCCTTCTCACAATTCCTACTCTACATGAACACTTTCTACATAAACATGTAGGCATTTTTGTCCTCTTTCACTCAGTGTGAGTCTCATTGCATCAGGACTTGTTTTTTCATAAGTCATCTCAATGTACAGTGTGCTGACCAAAGCTCTCACTGACTGAAGTCATTGAAGCTATTAGAACTTCAGCTATATTCATACCAATTGTCATTTTAAGTTAGAAGGATTATTCTTTACAAAGTCTGTCTACTTAGCTGTATTTATTTATCTTGATTAATATGGAAGACGAGGATATGTAGGCCTCCAGCCACTCGGTGGTGCCAATGCTTCCATATTCTCCCATATAAAGGCAAGTTTGCTGGTTTCTTTAATCTAACCACTTAGATAACTTAAACTTTGTCTGTTCAAAAGTAATATCTGTCCAAACAATATTTTTTTAAGTATAAAGTGCACGACAGTTGTGCCACGGTCATGATCAATGAAGAAAACACTAACGCCTGCTGCTGTGAGACAACTGATCAGCTTGGTCAAGAGTCAAACAAGAATCATCAAAAAGCTGCTATGTACATGTGTTTTACATCCTCATGTGCTCAGAGGATGCATACGGTCTGTTAAAGATGTGGTCACAAGCAGATCTGGAGGGAATATAGTTCTGAACACTGCACTTGATTGAAAAATACACATTATAAACTAGCAAGGAAGAGAAAATAGTAAAAAAAAAAAAAAAAAAAGAAGCTCTGCTCAGTTACAATAGTTAGAAATCAGCTTTAGGAGATGAAATAAATAATTTGGCACAGAGATATTATTTCAACAGTCATTCAAAATAAAATGCATTCCTTTTTCCATCTGACAACATGAAATAGGAAGAATTTCTCTGACAATGAACTGAGTCTCTTTGAGTCTTGCACAAAGCAAAACAGCTGAGGACATCACCTCAGGTATTCTGACTGAGGTTTAGCTGCTTCCTGACATTTTATACAACAATCAGTCCATTGATGTCTGTAATGAAATAAATGAGAATTGGTATTTGAAATAAATATGATTGTCTTACATATAACAACATATAATTTAGGGTGGAAAATTAGAACTGGTCCAAAAAGCTGACAAGATATTTCTTGTCAAAAAAATGAAGAAACAGCAGCAGCATTGTGGTACCTCGGTTCTTCGAGCTTCACCTGAAGTTCTGCTGATGTCAACTGTTCAGCATGAACTCAGAAACTTCATTTTTTCTCTGTGTCTTGATACTGTTGCTCTTGTGAAACCATGTGGGATTTTGTGGATTCCAGGAAAGTCTCATTTTAAAAAAAAATGATAGAAAATTACAAAACCTACAGTTGAAATATCTGGTAATTAATTTTCTGTTGATGGACTTAATCAATAATAACAACAACAACAACAACAACAACAACAACAACAACAACAATAATAATAATAATAATAATAATAATAATAATAATAATAATAATAATAGTTGTTGTTGTTGTTGTTGTTATTATTATTATTATTATTAATAATATATTATATATTAATAGTATATGAATTATTGTTATTATTGTTATGAGAACAAATTTGTGGGTCCTTCCTTAAGTTCCATCCTAAGCTCCTTCCTTGTGGCATCAGGCAGAAACTACAATGTTTTGGAAGATATTTGTGGCATTGTTGAGGGACAGGTGATTATTACTTTTTGGATGATGGGTGTCTGTATGTCTGTTCGCAACATTACTCAAAAACAGACTAACAGATCTGGATGAAATTTTCAGGGAAGGTCAGAAATGACATGGCACCAAATGGTTAGATTTTGGCAGTGATGCAGCTTATAGTCTGGATCCATGGATTTGTTAAAGATTTCTGTATCATTGTGAGATAACGGAGTGCCGCCACTGTAACTATGACTACCAGTAAACACTACGTCAGCTGCCTGCTGACGATCACATGACTGCAATCCTACTAAAAATCGACCGTTGCAGAGTTATTGGGACTTGTCCGTCGGATATCATGCAAGGAACAATCAATTAAATTGTGGGGGTGTTTCTGAGTTAAATCAATTCCCGCCACCCACTACATATTTAGGTCACACGATTCGGTATCCCTAAGTAATGTATACATGCACAACACAGGCATGTGCTCTGCGCAAGATCATTGTTAATTAAAGATTTTATCCGTCGGAAATGATACAAAGACTGAGCAGCCCTGACGGAGTACTGTGCTCTCTGAGTGCAAGTGTTCTATGGACTTGTAGATATTCCTTAAAGTATGATAAATAGAAAGCAGAATGTGACAACAAAATGGAGATACTAACTTTGAAATGGAATAAGGCAACGGTGACAGTTTCCAGAGATAAGAACTGTCTTTGGGACGACCATTGCCAATGAACGTGACTGGACTAAGATGCAACTCAATACATTTTATAAAAGCAATTTTATTCACTTTTGTTCAATTAATAAATGACCATTTACAAATAACTTTTATGGTGCAACAAAAGCAGTTAACCCCGTAAATGAACTTTTTATTGCTCTGTGTATTTGTTCAGACAATGTGAGTACAAATACAGCAATTGCATTTATTATAAAACAGACTGCTATACTATGTTTATATTGCAGGTTTCAACTGTCCATTCAATGTTTCATACTAACAACAATGTATGTAAATAATGTATGGCACACTCATACTGTTGATATAAAAGTAAATAACAGCATTGTCCTCTCAACAGAACTAAAGTCTCCTGATATTAAAAATAAAAGTCCCTTTGGGTTGGTTGGAAGAAAGCGACAAACATACGATTACAGTTTTTGTTGCTGTGATGTTTAAGTTCAGCAAAAAATGTCATCATGGACACAGATGACAGTGTTTACAGTGAGAAACGTGCATTCATCATGGTTTTTCAGTACATGTCAGTGCAAATCTATTGACTGATGATACAAATATCAGTATGCCTTTACACAAACCAATAACCACTTTCAGTAAATGGCAGGCAGCCAAAACTTCTTTGCAGGTTTTAGTATATTTTGGTATAATTTGGTGCATTTCATGAGATTTCTATTAATCCCATACAAACTTATATTTGACATTTTTCATTTTGTCTTTGTAAACGGCATCAAAGTGTTTTGCTTCTGATGCTGTTAGCAGATTTTTCCAGTCTCCAGCAATTCCTGAACACAACATATCAGAGAGGATTTAGATTACAACTTGGGATGCAAATTTCATACTATTTATTTAAACAAGATGCAGCTACTTTGTCAATCATAAAATGCTCAATTAATAACACGAAGTGAGTACTGCACACACCATTTAATAAGATGATATATATACTTTCAATAGCGGATAGGATATTTGTCATTAAGTCAGGTTGCATGTGCCTCAGGCTGTAAGAGCACTGTCTGAGGAAACTACAGTACATTTCAATACATGATCTCTTGCAGGTAGCTGATAACGATCACAAAAGACTTTGTCACGGCGGCCTTTTTGCTAGCAAACCCACCCAATGCTGTCTGCTCACCAACAAAGAAATCCAAGTGACCGCCTCATCAAGTTTCCCCAGTGATAAACAGTAAAAGGCTTCAGCTGGTGGTGTAACCAGGTACTATAGCTAATATACATTTTCTGTAACCTTCGTGTTCTGCCTTATCGGTTAATATATTTTCAATGAGCTAATGAAAATTAATTAACTGCTAGTCATTAATGCCCTTAATTACAACTGTCCAATCCTTGCTTTACTTGATGGTTTTGCTTTCAAGAAATACAGCAAACAATTCTATGAATTGCATGAAGTGTTTGTATAGTAGCATTGTGTAGGTAATCATTCTTGGTATTTGTTTTAAATACAAATACTGTGTTCAACTCCATGAAGAATCTAACATCCAGTAGCAGTGGAACACAAAGCCTCCTGGAAATGTCATTTACTGAAACCCACCTTTCCTGAGGAATTCAGATTTTGTCTGGTCCATGAATTCACGAGGAACTGCAGAGTAGTTGGACATGTTGTTCTGCTTCATGTTCTTGAACACACTTCGGTCTGCTATCTTGTCTATCACCTCAGCGTCCAGAGATTTCTCCAAGAACTGAGAGATTCTGGCTACAGAGTCCTTCAGGTCCTGCATCACACAGAAACACAGCTCGGCTCATATTCCTGGATGACTGTTTAATCTTTTAAAATTGTAAGATAAAAGGAAAAAAATATTTTGTAGTAGGTCTCACCATTATCAGCTCTTCATATGAGATGTAGAGTATGTGGTCCTTATTTTCAGCATTCAGCCAGCCCTTTACGTGGTCAAACCAGGAGCCAAACATAACTGGAAGGAAAATAAAGTATTCCTTGTAAAATCTAATACAAAGGTACATTTCTTCCCATTTAAAATGTTATGTTCTTTGGACACCATCTATCTTAAATGGTGTTACTTAGTGTGAAATACATTTGAAGGTTAATGGAACGTACTGTACTGTATTATACGCAAACACTGCGTACTGTAGGTATGACAATGAGACCAACCTTGTCCATCGAGGAACTTGCAGAGGAATTCGCTCTGTGGGCCTGGTTTCACCAAGAAGGAGGTCATCCCATAATAGTGAAAGGAAGATGTAAACACATCTTTGGGGTTCCTCATGACATATATCACCTGCAATGATCATATGACATTCAGTAATCACTCATTAAACCAGTCTTCAGACATTCTAGTCTACTCTGTTTGAAATGTCAGTTCTTCTTGACATCTCTGTCTGATTGCATGACGTGTTGAGGCAGGCCTGTTTTTATAGTTGGCTCTTCCACTTTTCACAGTAGGCCAACCACAGTTGAAGCAAACAAGTTTAACAGTGATTTTACTGTCACAACCGCGGCTGCAGATGCCAGGTAGCCACAGTTTTCTCTCTCTCTGCTGTGTGTTTTGGTTTCCTTCCCTAATTGCTTGGGCACAGAGGCTGGCAGCAGGTGATCCATATCACTAATCAGTGAGAGCTCTGACAAGCAGGTGTGAGCAGTTAATCAACCACTTCAAGTCCTCCATATAAGCTGATGCCACTCATTATTTGGAGCTGGACCGTTACTGTGCTCTAGTTAGTGCAGTGCACAGCTCAGTTCTGGCTTTTGGGGGTTTTTTTGTAATCTTGTTTTTGCTGTGTTCCAGACCTGCTCCTGCCTGCTTGTGTTTCCCTGGATTCCTGGTTCACTCTTCCTAAAAACCTCCTGCTATTCCTCGTGTGGTCTTCCCACGGATTTGGTTCCTCCATTCCTAAACTTTGGACGTCTGTCACCCGCTCGCTGCCTCTGTTGCCCAACCACTAACCCTGGTTTACAAGCCACCTTCGACAGCAAGGAGCCGCCAGCTTCCAGCTGCTGGAGTTCTGTCACGCCACCGCTGATCCAGTCACTGCCACCCACAGCTGCCACACCACCACCTCCCTATGCACCGGCCTAATTTGGTTACATCCATGCCAGCTAAGTCTTCCTTCTCGAGCAATACCAGACTTAGTAGTTCTATTGTGGCTTATGCATATTCCTCAGTCATAGTTGGTAGTTTATCACAATTTGTCTGTTCGTTCTTTCGATTAGAATATTCTTGCTGTGGTTTTTCCATATGTAGGTCTGCTAGTTGTTAGGATTCTCCTTAAATCTGTATTTCTAAATATTTCCTGTCTTACTGTCAATATATGTAGGTCTATATCTGAGTCAAGTTATATTCTGTTGTACTTCCTGATTTATTCCTGCCTTGGTGTTACCAAATGTGGGTTTTTGCTAATATAACTTTCTGTCTTGTAATTAGTCCACCTCCCTGACTGGAAGAATCTAGCTGTCCTGAGTATCGAAGGATGCCTTCGCATGTTCGACTAAGTTCCAGTTTCCGGTTGTAGTGTCTGTATCTTGTCTTGAATTGTTAAATAAAACCTTTTTAATTTGCTCCTTGGTCTAAAGTCTCATTTCCTGCATTTAAGCCTGCATCCACTGTAACATCTACTCTGTTTAATTACAACTACATGTGGTTTGACATGAGTTGTAAAAATGGATTTTTTTTTTTTTTTTTTTTGTCACTCAGACTGCAATTCAAGCTCTAGTTATGCGACAACATAGGTGTGTTTGAGTCAGTGAGCTTATTGTGCCATACATTACTTTCAGTTTTTTTTTTCATATATATTGTATGAGATGTGATCAAAAAGTTCTGACACTGCCTTTAAAACTCAAAACCCATAGCTCATTAAAATTTGGTTGTAATCTACTTCATGATAGTTTCCTTGTGCATCAATCCAGCTCTCCAGTGCTATGGCTACGTTTGGGAGTACCATTATGTCAGTGTTTCAGTCACTATGACAATATGCACTCAGTCTCCTAAAATGTGTCATAAACAATACTTCAACTTGAAATTAAGTTTGAAGAAGAGAAAGTCCCAAGGAGCCCAATATAGCGTGCAGGGTAGGTCACTGTACTGTGACTAGGCA
The DNA here is from genome assembly GCF_022539595.1 of Amphiprion ocellaris. Taxonomy (NCBI): domain Eukaryota; kingdom Metazoa; phylum Chordata; class Actinopteri; family Pomacentridae; genus Amphiprion; species Amphiprion ocellaris. The sequence goes on along the minus strand of NC_072783.1, from coordinate 12,881,187 downwards.
CATTGAGCAACTGAAGCTACTGCATGACATGGCATCACAGTTCAGGTTGTTTGCATCCGAAGTTCTCCCTCAGATGCCACAGACACTACAGTAGGACTCAGAGTTGAGAGTCCTGTCATGTGGGCTGAACTCACAGAGAATGATGGCATGTTTAAGCAAACATGCCCCAAATGACCTGACAATCCAGTCTCCAGTTCCGCAGATGGCTCTACCACTGTGGAAACTACTGTTTCTTCACTTGGTGGGAGCCACAGACCGAGGTCTCATCACCAGGGATGATTTTTGTCCTGCTGACGACTGGATCGTCTAGGCAGCTGAGTGACACAGAATGGGATTGTTGCTCTCTAATTCAGTGTGAGGATTGTGGCAAAATTGCAAATGTGTACCTTTAAAGTAGTCACATAAAATGTGAAAAACAGATACCAAAGTTTATAGCAGGATGTCAAGTGGTATCCTGACTCATGAAAGTTACTGCTCAGACATGTTGGACCAAGGTTACTGTCTCCCTATACGCATGCGCAACACAAACACTCTTGGAACTTTTTGATCATATCTTCTATTGGAGGAAACATGAACAGTCATCCTAAATGCCTTAATTATCTGTGACACTATGTAATACGACTACAATGTAGCAGATTTACCTTTGGCTTTACTTTAAAAAAAGATGGAGGCATCATATTGTTGTGGAAGTGTGTTGCAAACATGCGTGGAGATGGCCTCTCTTCAAGGTTAAGGATGCAGGCTCGCTGCTCCTCCAGCCAGGGAACACGGTCCCAGTTAGGAAGAGTCTCAACAGAGGCTGGATCGCCTCCACTCATAATCAGAGGGACGATCTCCTGCATCCAAGTTGTACCTACACAGAGGAAACAAGCTTGTCTGAAATGTTTAGATACAGTAGCAAATTATGCATGTTTTCTATTCATCTGTCTTTTCATTTATCTCTTAGTTTTATCCCTCCTAAATGGAAGATGCTGTCAGTGTACAATAACCTCTATGCCACTGGAATTGTACACTTTATGGAAAATATACAGCTGAAAAGAAACCACACAATAAATTGGATGTTTCAGTTCTTTTTTGTGTGGTTCACATCCAGTTTGAGGTTGCATTACTTCCCATTTTCTATCATTCTTTCGAAAAAATTGCTAACACTACATGTGATAAAAATGTACAGCCCACTCTCAGTGTCCACTGCAGTGAATATAGTTTCTCTTTTCACGTCAATGCCTTCAAGACAAAACATGAAACACTCATTATCAGACTGGACTTTCACAAACTGAGCTGCATCATTTCTGATCTATTGGATTCTCGGTTAGAGGATAGGACTTGTGATTTCTCTCACTGCCACTAAATCGCCTGAAAAGACCCATACCAGCAACGAATGTATACCAAAGTGAACCGGAAAAGTTCCGAGGACCGACCGAGACTTTTCGGAAGAGACTGAATGGGTCTTATAAGGCTAACAATAGAGCAGTCGTTTGTTAGCTTACTTCACCTGATGTGTGCTAAAACAGTATGTAGCCAATACTACTCACAGTTCATATGTACAACAAGATACGGAACTGGACAAAAGAAAACTCACACTATTAAGTCGTAGAAGTTACTAAAAGTTGTTTTTAAGGTCTCGAACAGGAGTACGTGAAGCTAACAGCGCTGTTTGTTTAGGTGCATAAATTAGCCGATAACTCACCTGACTTTGGATACGTTACAATGAGGATATCATTTGGACGGAAAGTGAACTCTTCGTAGTACTGCAGGCTCTGAGGAGGATGCACACATGTCGGCACATAAACGCCCTTATACAGCGTGTATAAGTCTGCTTCAGTCATGGTTCAGAGCAACTACTGTCTGTCTGTCTATCTGTCTGTCTGGAGGAGCTCAAACTGCTGGACTCCACTGTACCTGGGTTCAGTATCAGACGGTCTTCCAGTTAGGTAAAGTTGGCAAGATATTCACAGATTCGGACTTCCGGCATCAATAACTCATGAGATATACGTTGTAAAAACATAAACAATGCCTCTTTCCCATCGTTGTAAGCTAGACAATGTACTACAAGGCCAGTTTTATCAAAAGTCGCTGTCTTTCAAGCTGCAGAAATAACATTGTTGTATGCGCTGCTGGCTGTGCAACGAGTGAACAGGGACCGTCTGCAAATAGCAAAACCGCTGCAACAGCGAAGAGAGACACTACACAAATATTCAATTACTTAACTTTTATACACTGTAGTGTCACCAAATTTACTGCAGCCATCAGTTGTCTCCTGCTGTTCATACTACAACTCTTGGTTTGACACTAAATAAAAAATCTGAATTTTAAGGAATTTTTATTATTTTATTAGTCATAAAATTCAATAACTTCACTCTTGTTTACTGTAGTGTCATCAAAATCACTGGAGCCTTCAATTGTCTCCTGCTGGTCATACTACAACTCTTGGTTTGACACTAAATAAAAAAATCTGAATTTGAAGTAATTTTCATTATTTTATTATTATTTTATCCGTCATAAAATTCAATAACTTCACTCTTATGCACTGTAGTGTCATCAAAATCACTGGAGCCTTCAATTGTCTCCTGCTGGTCATAGTACAACTCTTGGTTTGACACTAAATAAAAAAATCTGAATTTGAAGGAATTTTTTTTATTTTCTTATTATTTTATTAGTCATAAAATTCAATAACTTCACTCTTATGTAATGTAGTGTCACCAAAATCACTGGAGCCATCAGTTGTCTCCTGCTGGTCATACTACAACTCTTGGTTTGACATTAAATTAAAAAAATCTGAATTTGAAGGAATTTTCATTATTTTATTATTATTTTATTAGTCATAAAATTCAGTAACTTCACTCTTATACATTGTAGTGTCACCAAAATCACTGGAGCCATCAGTTGGCATCTGCTGGTCATACTACAACACTTGGTTTGATATTAAGTACAAAATCTGAATTTTAAATAATTTTTATTGATAATAAAGTTCATTAACTTCACTCTTATGTACTGTAGTGTCACCAAACTCGCTGATGCCATCAGTTGTGTCATGACTGTCATAGTACAACCCTTGGTTTGATATTAAATACAAAATCTGAATTTTAAGGAATTTTTATTGGTAATAAAATTCAATAACTTCACTCTTATACGTTGTAGTGTCACAAAATCACTGGAGCCATCAATTGACTCCTACTGGTCATACTACAACTTTTGGTTTGATATAAAAACAATTTTTCATAATTTTAATGAATTTTATTATTTTATTATTATTTTATTATTATTTTATTCGTAATAAAATTCAATAACTTCATTCTTATACGTTGTAGTGTCATCAAATTCACTGGAGCCATCAGTTGGCTCCTGATTGTCATACTACAATGCTTGGTTTGATATTAAATAAAAAAAATCAAAATTTTAAGGAATTTTTGTTGTAAATAAAATTCAATCACTTTACTCTTAAACACTGCAGAAAAAATAAACTCCATCCAACCATCAAAAGGTCCTACTGATCATACTTTCAGGTTTTTTCTTCCAAGTATTGTCCATACAGTCCTTAATTTCGAAAATATTATTAGATGTTTAACATTATGGTTTAAATGAATCAGTTCATGCTGCAGCCTTGTAAGAAGGCATCTTATTGTCTTTCTTCCCAATCGTCAGTACTTGAGGAGACAGTCTAAACAGTTTAGTTTGGTATATTGGTGTTATCTGATCCTCTCTTTGGTGAGGATTCCAAGTTCCATTACTATTCAGTATCATGTATTTGGACAAACAGGTGCATTGTGGATCTAAAAATATAGCACCACATACATCAAGAGAAGAGCCATCAAAGCTAATTTACTCATAATCCTTAAACTTCACACACAAGCTGCACACTAAATAGTGTGCACAACTTCACATGGCAATAAACAACCCAAATAAAATAAAATTCAGTTACTTTTGGTTATTAATGTTCCACAATCTACCAAAAAAATGGATGAGCACTTTTATCTGTTACAACAAAAAAAATCTGAGATATATAGCAACAATTTCATTACTAATAAAAAATACTTAAAATCATGAAAAATAGTTAAATATCAAACCAAGAGTTGTAGTATGATCAACAGGAGCCAACTGATAGTTAGACAGAGTGTAATCTTTCTGCAGTACGTAAGAGGGAAGTTATTGAATTTTATTACTAATAAAATAATAATAATTAAAAAAAAAAAAATCCTTAAAATTCTGATTTTTTATTTAATATCAAACCAAGCATTGTAGTATGACAATCAGGAGTCAATTGATGGCTCCAGTGAATTTGGTGACACTACAATGTATAAGAATGAAGTTATTGAATTTTATTACCAATAAAAATTCTACAGTACATAAGAGTGAAGTTATTGAATTTTATGACTAATAAAATAATAAGAAAATAATAAAAATTCCTTAAAATTCAGATTTTTTTTTATTTAGCGTCAAACCAAGAGTTGTAGTATGACCAGCAGGAGACAATTGATGGCTGCAGTAAATTTGCTGACACTACAGTGTATAAAAGTTAAATAATTGAATATTTGTGTAGTGCCTCTCTTCGCTGTTGCAGCGGTTTTGCTATTTGCAGACGGTCCCTGTTCACTCGTTGCACAGCCAGCTGCTCATAGACATCAATGTTATTTCTGCAGCTTGAAAGACAGCGACTTTTGATAAAACTGGCCTTGTAGCATATTTTCTACCTTACAACGACGGGAAAGAGGCATTGTTTATGTTTTTACAACGTATATCTCATGAGTTATTGATGCCGGAAGTCCGAATCTGTGAATATCTTGCCAACTTTACCGAACTCGGTCTTCCGCTGTCGTTCCTGAAGTGACCGTTCTGCTGGTTAAAGCTCTGCCGATTAATATACAGTACAGCTGCTTTAATCTGCGTCAAACTGCCACAAAGTTCATCTCCGTTCTATACGTTAAAATGACTCGATTTCGGGGCGACTAGTCCCTATTATAGTCCCTAGTTCGAGTCCGATCCACATCCATTTACTGCAAGTCTTTCCCCCCCTCTCGTCTCCCTCTACTCTCACTGTCGTCTACAATAAAGGCAAAAGAAGAAAAGAAAAAAAGGCTCAATTACATGCACGTTTCCACTTGCCAAAAAGTGGTTGCAATAGTAGCAATAATAAAAAGAAAAGAAAATCTCGTAAGGGTGCTAAAGCCAAGGAAATTTCAGTAAATCTGTTAGGCTGTTGTAGAGGACTTGAAAAGTATGTCAAAGTGAGTTAAGGATCTGCATTCTGATGAAATTAATATTGTTATTATTTTTACTAACAGCTGATGTGAGTCTATGAATTATCCAACAGTTAACACATTGGCTTAAAGGGTGCAGGGCAAAACCTACGGTTTATTTATAATGTCAATTTTTAATATTCTGTGAATGTGTGTTGATAATTTATCTAACTAAAGCCCTTTTGGTACATAAAGTGTGTTTTCATTGCTGCTGGGCTCACTGATTGATTGATTGATTGATTGATTGATTGATTGATTGATTGATTGATTGATTGATTGATTGATTGATTGATTGATTGATTGATTGATTGATTGATTGGAGATGCCCATGCTTAGACTGATGTCACTGCTGCAAATATCCTTCTTTGTAGCAGAGTAATCTCTCTAGTAAAAAAACAAAAACAAACTTAATATGACAAAAAAATGAGACTTCAGTAAACAGATCAAAGTTTTACTTAATATTCTGCTAAACTGTGACTCTGTGTGACAGCTCACCTGTCTGATGTATAGAAAAGTACACAGCACACCTTGCTGTTTGATCCCAATTGATCCTTGATCCATGTCAGGGATAATTTATAATTATAAGTAATTAATGAGGGTGCTGCCTAAATTTATTTAATTAGTGTATTTGACAGGGACCATATACAGAAGAACATTAAACACAAGGTAAAGATGCTCTGTAACAGATTTTAGCATACTCGCTATTTTCCATCTGCAGTATCTGAAGCAGGCAAGAGAGAAACCAGAAACCAAAAGTCTTTAAAATCTGTTATAGTCTTTAGTTCACAGTGGAGCTCATTCATTCTGTTATTGCTTTGTAGGAAAAAGTCGATTGTCCAAAGGCAGTCTTACATAAAGGGATGCAACACTGCCACCTAGAAGAAGCCCTTGTTGTCCTGGTTGTATTTCCAGAAGTGCAATGAATAAAAAGCTTGAGAGGTGAAGGTGCATAACCATGAACAACCTTGAAAACCAATCGTACACTTGCATACACGATCATGTTTTCAAAATTTAACATCTCATGCTAATCCAATATACGACAGTGATGATGCTCTTGTGTCTTCTTAGCCAGGATGTTGTCTTGTTTATATAAGGATTTGAGAGGTTTCAAATGTGTTCTGTTGGCTTATGACCAGCATGAGATACAATATGTGAAATGTGACAGAATCGAAGCATTCAAAAAAGGCTTTCAAAAGTCAAAGAGTTTCTGATACTTCTGAAATGAGAGAGGTTATATTTCAGTGTCCAACTCAAAGGTTTAATGTACTTTTAAAAGCTGAGTGTGGAGTCTTAACACAACAAAGATATTTATAACATGCCACATTATTTATGGCTTCTCCATTTACCACTATGTTAGGACAGTCCATTTGTTTTTGTTTATTATGAAAAAATATAGTGGCAGTTTTTCTGATGTTTAAGGTGAGACATGATTCATTCAACCATTTTGTCACTTTCACCATTGCATCTGCTAATCTGTCAGCAACCTGTTTAGCAACCTTCCCATGAGTGTGTATAACAGTGTCATTGCATATATCTGGATTTTTAGATCATCTTCACACACCAATTGGAGATCATTTATGTACAAAGTAAAAAGCACAGAGGTCAGAATTGAAACCTGTGGTACCCCCATGGAGCAGACCATTATTTGAGATACAGTATTGTTAATGTGCACACATTGGGAGTGACCAGAGAGCTAAGATTTTAGCCAGCTAAGGGGACTCATGGACAGTTTGTACGTTGTTAACTTTGAGAGGAGGATTGAATGATTGACCGCATCAAAAGCTTTCCGTAAATCTAGAAGGATTGCACCTACTACCGTCCCTTTATCAAGATTCTGTTTTATTGGTTGAGTGAAATGACAACATGCTGCTTCTGTTGAATGATTTTTCCTGAATCCCAACTGCATGGGATGTTGCAGGTGTGCAGATTCAAGATTATCTACTAATTGGTCTGCAACCACCTTTTCAATGACTTTTGAGAGAACAGGACGTATACTGATTAGTCTATAGTTACTAATTTAATTTTTATCTCCTGCTTTGTGGATGGACATTACAATGGCAGATTTCAGAATGTTTGGAAACTCCGTCTCATGTATTGATCGGTTTATGAAATTTGAGATTGGACCAGTTAAGTTATCTTCATATTTTTTCAGGAATATAATGTCTGGTCCATGAGTATCGTTAGCTCTAGAGCTCGATGGCGATGACATAATTTTTTCAAGTTTTACCTCATTTATGAGTTTAAGATTTAGATCGGCTTCATGATTGAAAGTACCTCATGGTTTAAGAGGATAGTTGTGTGCAGAGTTCTGACCAAGCTCCTGGACAGATCTGATGAAATATTCATTAAAGTTGTTAGCTGTGGCTACGTTGTCTGTATGAAATGTTTCATTTATCTTAAGTTGTGTGTGACTTCACTCTTTATATATTCTCTTCCAGTGAATTTGTCAATGCATTTTCAGAGTTATTTATTGTTTCCCTTAGGATTTGTAAGTATGTCTTGGAAAAAATATGCTTTGGCTTTGCGGAGCTGCATGGTGACTTTATGTCTTAAACTTTGAAAGATCAATCTGTCTGTCTTTAGACCGGATTTCAAAAATGTTTTAAGGGCTAGGTCTCTGTTTTTCATAAGTTTCCACACCATCTCTTTTAACAAGGGTAAATTGGACTTTTTCTTATGTATTATTTTATATTTTGAGCTTATTTGTTTAATTGTAGATATTATTTTTCACGTCTGTTCACTGTGATCCCCGGCTCACATCCCAGCCTTCCCGGGATATTTCTACATGCAGTTTCCTTGTTCTCCCTGCGCATGCGTGGGTTTTCTCCAGGTTCTTCGGCTTCCTCCCACAGTCCAAATGCAACAGAGTTGGGAAAAACTTTCTGAAGAATATTTGATTTCCATTGTGGAAAGAACGCCACGAGTGTGTTCAGCTGTTATATCTGCCAAAGGTGGCTACTTTGATGAGTCAAAAGTTAGAATACATTTTGGTTTCAAAATTGATTTTTTTCTTCACTTCATTTGTTTATTTGTTCTATGCTTTCATTAGAGAGTACAATGAGACATTAAAAGTTCCAGTGAAAAACTGGCAAAATTGGGGTGTTCTAAAATTTTTGACTGGTAGTGTCAGGTAAAAATATTTTTGTCGACAGAGGAGCCACTTGGTGGCGCCAACGCTTCCATAGTCTTCCATGTAAAGGCAAGTTTGCTGGTTTCCTTAATCTACCCACTCAAGTAATTTAAAATTCATCTGTTTAAAAGTAAAATCAATTGTGCAAATAGTTTTTTTTAAGTATAAAGTGCACAACAGTTGTGTCACTGTCACGATCATAAATAAAGCAACAAACTATAACCTGCTGCTATGAGACACCTGATCAGGATGGTCAGGAGTCGACCAAGAATCACCAAAAAGCCGCTCTGTACATGTGTTTTACATCCTCATGTGCTGAGAGGCAGTATACAGTCTGTTCAAGATGTGGTCACAATCAGATCTGGAGTGAATATTGTTCTGAACACTGCACTTAATTGAAAAATACAAATTAGAAACTAGCAGGGAAGAGAAAATAGTACAAATAAATTCAGCACTGTTACAATGTTAGAAATCAGCTTTAAGAGCTAATATTTCAACAATTAAGTTATTCAGGATAAAATGCATTCCCTTTTCCATCTAACAACAAGATTTTTTTCGACAATGAACTGAGTCTCTTTGAGTCTTGGACAAAGTAAAACAGTTGAGGACATCACCTCAGGTATGCTGACTGAGGCTTAGCTGCTTCCTGATATTTACACAATAATCAATCCATTGATGTCTGTGATGAAGCGAGAGCTTCACCTGAAGTTCTGCTGACATCAAGGGTTCAAACTCAGAAACTGCATTTTTTCTATGTGTCCTGTTACTGTTTCTCCTGTAAAATCCTGTGTGATTTTGTGTGCTCCAGAAACGTCTCATTAAAAATTATTATATTATTATTTAACCTTCAGAGTTTCAGTCCTTTGTAATAAGACCCACCAGCTGTATTTTGTGTTCTTTCAGAAAAGCAGATACAGGTAGAAATACATTATGTTTGTTTGATTTTTTATTGATTGATTTTTTGCTTGTTTAATTTCTTTCTGGTTTGGGGACAAAGACAATGTAGAGTTGATGTAGTATTCATTTGTTTATGTTTTTGTTTTTTTATGATTTTGAATGATTTGTTCTTGGGGACAATTTAGAATTTACAATAAACCAATTTACAGTTGTTAGTAGATTGTGATCGAGTGTCATACTTGACTTTTGGTAACAACGTAGATATTTGTCTCAAGTTGATAGCAGTTGTTGCTGTCAGATTAACTAAATACCTGACTTGACTGAATCTGTGCCCTTTTTACAATGTTAACATCACAATAATGTCTGAACGTGGCATTCCACATTTGTCTTTGATATTGTTGCCTAGCAATGGCTCCATGAGATATTTTGCTGCTGCTGCTGTGTCACTCACATGGATGGAATAGAATGTTTTCCAGAAGGCCTGTCCATACTAGAATGACCATAGAACCCACAGCACATTTGTTAGCTTTCTGGCTATCTAGCTTATCTTATCTATCTGCTTTGAAAAGAAGCAGGTTTTTCAGATATTAAAATGAGAACAATGAATATAAAGTACTGTGCACCAGTAATGAAGAAGTCAGATCTTTTTGCTTCAGCAAACCACATCAGTAGAAACAGACGAAGCAGCCATTACACAAGCGCATGGCACAACACAGAAGGGCCACGACCACAGGCCAGGACTCAGCAGTCCACCTCCACCTCAAGGAGAAGGGGCACTCCTTTGATGACCACAAGGTGCGCATTCTAGCCAGAGAGGACAGATGGTTCGAGAGAGGGGTAAAAGAAGACATTCATGTCAAACTAGAACGGCCATCTTTGAACAGAGGAGGGGGCCTCAGACACCACTTGTCTCCCACTTACAACGCCGTTCTTAGAGCCCTCCCAAGGAGGTGCAGCCATCTGTCCCACCTGCAGTCAGGTGACCCCCAACCACCCTCCCAGAGGGCTGGGAGGGGTAACGACCACCCATCAAAGGCTAACGACTCACACTAACACCTAACGAGTCTATTGGTTTCGGGTCTTTGTCCACTTGTTTTTGCCACCACCCTCCTGGTGGATAAATATCTGGTACTCCCCACCAGGCTTTCAGAACTGAAGAAGCCTCTTGGATGAGAGGTGAAATGTTTTCGACTCACACGAGGTTAGTCCAGTTGCCATAACTTATGCTTGCTTGAGACTTATCATGACCTGGATGACTGAGAACATCCACAGATTTACACATCAGTATAACTGTATTGTAACTTCCACTTATTTGTTTGAACCACCAGGCCTTTAGGGGGCATGGTTGTCTTAGTTATCGCTTCAGTCAGTGGTCACGTGATGCTGCCTCAGCCAATGATCGGCTTGACAGGAAGTTAGTCCAGCTTCATTAGCGCGAGAATGCTAATCTCTTTTCATCGTCTGCCGGTTCGTTCCTAACCCTTTGAGTGGCAAAATAAGTAAGTACAGATGTCGATAATATTGTTAGAATGTGTATTTGTCGTTGCTGTGATGTATTTGCAGTGTTGTGGGCGTCAGTCTGTTAGTTGATTTATAATAATTAAAGCGTTTTTTAGGCTTTAGGGTTATTTTCAGGATAGTTTAGCTTTAGCTTTAATTCAATTTACTTACCGTATTACTTATCTGTATACACCAGTCACCTATGGCAATTTTTTATGTAAACTGATCCATATTTACCTGTAATACTGATGTGTTTTAAGTCACAAGCAATTTGTATTGTTATTGATCAGCGCATTTCTGTATGTCTATTTCAGTTTCACACTTCTCTGTATTAAATCCGTTCAACCACAACGCTGGTCTGTTCCTTGGAGGATGCGGTACAGGGGAGAGTTTAGCTGGCTGTGAATCCCAGTATAGGACAGGAGTCACACTGGGTGTAACAGTATAACAACCATCAAAAAAAAATGGAAACATTTATTCAATAGTTTAATCTGTTAAAGAGGAAATTCTGATCAGTCAAGTTAGCACTGCTGTTTTCAGAGTATGTTGGCCAGTCAGCTGATCGTTATAGCTGATGAAGTTGAACACTGATGGGACAATGTCAGGCTTTAGTCTGTTGATCCGGCAAAGGACTAGCTTGCTGGACTCTACCAGCAAGACTCCACAAACCCTGGAGTCAGAGCCATCGGGGGCTCTTCCTCTACAGTTAACTAGCAGCGCATCAGTACTGTTCTCTGCCTCAGCAGCAGTTCATGAAAGGGACTGTTTCATGGCTTAAATCCTATACAATCCATTTTTACCTCCAGGAGTAATGCAGTAGTGGCCTCCCTTTAGTCTTCTGATGATTTGTGGCTCCTCAGTCTCCATCTATCACTGTCTCTATTGTCCATAATCTGTCTTTTACTGTCTTGTCGCTGAACCTGCTCAGCTAACCCACTCTGTGACATCACTGGTTATCGTATTCCAAGATGGCAGTGCCCTGTTGAGAAAACACACCAAAGAATCTTCTTTTTCCTTTAATATGCTTACATTTTTGTGTTTGTAATATACCTTCTGATCAGAGTGGAAATGCATATCATGAATTATGTTAACTTGACTGAGTGCTTCATTTCCCCTTTAAAACGTCATTGATAGACTTGAGGGTTTTGACTTGGGTTGCTCAGCACTCAAAAGCACCAGCTAAAACAGAAACACATTCATAAAAATCCATTAGAAAAGTGATTAACAAAGTCATGAAAACAAATGAGTGATACAATAAAGCACCTGTGAGACATGACAAAATGTACAGCTCTGGAGTCTGAGGGTACACTACTTTTTCAGATGACAGACATTTTGAAAGTACCAGCTCTTAATTTAGGTAATGCTTCCACAGACTGTGGGGGGTCCTGGGGAGACACTACAGGTCAAAGATGATGCTGTTCATGTTCAGTTTCCAGTGGTGACAAATAAGCTCCTGTCTTGCATGATGCGAGAACCCTTCACAACCACATCATGTGGAGAATCGCATCCAGTGTTCCAGTCTAAGTAATAACATGATGAGCAGTGTCTACGATTGCACTAATGTCCAGTAGCACTTGGACTGATTGATTTGTCTGTATCAGCATTAAAGGGCATGTGCTGGATTTAAAACAGCCACTGACTGAAAGTCATCAAAATACCCATCGAGGTTGAGAATAGGGTTGTCACGATTTCAATTTTTTGAGCCACGATTATTGTGGAAGGAAATATTGCGATTTTACGATTATTCACGATTATCGACATTATGAAAGAAAAAAACCCAGTGTTTGTATTTAAATAAACTCTTTAATAATACTTAAACTTTTAAACATTTACTGTTCTTATAAAATAAAATAAATTGTTCCAACACGTCTTTGTAGTAAATAAAAGTGCAAATTGCATTACAAAACAGTCATTAACTTGAGGAACTTAAAGGCTTCTTTAGCTGCCATCATTAAAACAAAATAAAATTATAAGATTGGCATTAAAAACTGTGCTGTTTTCTCTATAATATTAATAATAATTAGGGATGTGCCGATCAGGTTTTTTGCTGCTGATCACCGATACCGATCATCCTTGAATGCCGATTACCGATACTGATCACATGGATTTGATTTAAATGCTCTATTTATATATGAGTGCTGCTGCTTATATGATGTAGGAAAAAAATGAGCAAATATGCCTTAATTTAGACAAAAATATGCTTACAAAAACTGGCAGGCACATTACAGCAACTATTCAGTCTGGGAATCTTGTAAATGATGTATAATTACTACTTATTTATGTTCAATATGTATTTATTGGTTCTAGTGAAGTGCCTCTTTGAGACTTTTATGTATTATGGAATGTTGCAATTTAATGTATGGTTGATAACGTAGTGTTTACTTTGTAAATCAAACAAAACAAAAAGACATAAAAAGAATACATTTAAAGATTCTAAAAACACTTCATTTTAAGCTTTAAATAATCCTCCACAATTTTAGACAATATAACTACAGAAAAAAGGATAAATGGGAGTCTTATGTATTTTTACTAAAACGTTTATATAAACAATTCACCACTAATTTTACAACAATTAATCAAAACACCCGGATCATTTCCCAGGGAAAACTCTAGAGTCTGACAGGAGGTCCAGGCAGACAGACAGCCTCCCTGTCCTGGAGGTTACTGTCTCCTCCACTACCACTCTCAGCGGGCAGCGGGGCTTCCCGGACCACACTCCCTGCTGAGGGGACCGGGCCGACAGCATCTTCGGAGGAGTGCACGGGCTTCCGGAGCCAAAACAACCGGCGGGTCTGGAGCTCCGGTTCCCTCCTGCGCTCCCGTTCCCCACCCGCCGCGGCCCGCCGCCTTCCCCTCGCCTGCGGACGCAGGAAAGCAGCCCGGCTGCGACGGGCGGGGAACGGGAGCGCAGGAGGTAACCGGAGCTCCCGACCCGCCGGTTGTTTTGGCTCCGGGAGGAAACTCGGGGCACGGGGGTCCTCGGGGCGGCCCGGCCGCCGGACCGCTGACTTCGGAACCGACAGTTACCGCGCGTGCGGCGGACAGTTCCATCTTGGCAACCTCATTGCGCACAGCGGCCACAATATTAGGGACACTTCGAGTAAAGAATCTGTCATAACTGATCATATAATTCTCTCTCTCTCTCTCTGTGTGTGTGTGTGTGTGTGTGTGTGTGTGTGTGTGTGTGTGTGTGTGCGCGCGCGCGCGCGCAGTGATGCCGATTAGACAGGAGCGCGCGCACAGGCCAAGGAGCCACTCTCTCCACTCTCCACTCAGCGCAGCTCACGCTTCTTGCATTGCACCTCTCGCGAGGCTTTTCTACGGATAATCGTGGTTGTGAAAAATGTGACGAATATCTATTTATAATCGTGGTTATTGTAAAACCGGTTAACCTTGACAACCCTAGTTGAGAACATGGTTACCCTGTAAGGCACGCACTTACATGATTACAAAAAGTCTTAAAGATCCTATTTTCAAAGCCAATGGGTTCTATTGTTGAGCCTCACAATGAATGCTAGGTAATGAACTCACAAACTTTTAATATGTCAAAACCCAGTAAAACGCCTTCAATATTTTTAGATGTATTTTTGTAAATACTTGTGAACAATTAAAGACATCAAATACATCTTTGATGTTTCATTCTAATCAAATTCTAAATGTGTTTTCTCTGTTTAAAAATTGTTTACACCACAATTGAATAAAATATGTTAACAGTACTTTAGAGCCTTTCTGTAATATTTGAAGCTTTATCTGTATGTAATCAGTGAAAAAAAACATAGGCCTTGTGACATCAGGTGGAAACTACAGTGTGCTGGGAGACATTAATGGCATTGTTGAGGGACAGGTGATCATTTCTTGAATGTGAAAATGTAAGTGTTCTATGGAGTTGTAGATATTCCTGTAAGCATGAAAAATAGAAGGCTGAATGTGGTTGACGACAAAACTGAGATACTAACTTTGAAATGGAATCAGACAACAGTGACAGTTTCCAGAGATAAGAACTGTCTTTGGGACGACCATTGCCAATGAACGTGGCTGAACACAGGGACTAAGATGCAACTCAATACATTTTCTTAATGCAATTTTATTGACTTTTGTTCAATTGAGAAATGACCATTTGCACAAAACTTTTATGGTGCTACACAAGCAATTAACCCTGTAAATTAACTTTTAGTTGTTCTATGTATTTGTTCAAACAATGCAAGTACAAATGCAGAAATTCTGCTTCTAAGTCCAACATTGCATTTATTTTAAAATATATGTTTATACTATATTTATATTGCAGGTTTCAACTGTCCATTCAATGTTTCATATTAACAACAATGTACGTAAACAATGTATGGCACACTCATACTGTTGATATAAAAGTAAATGACAGCATTTTCCTCTCAACAGAACTAAAGTCTCCTGAATATTAAAAATAAAAGTCCCTTTGGGTTGTTTGGAAGAAAGCGACAAAAAAAATTTTTTGTTGTTGTGACGCTTAACTTCAGCAAAAAATGTCATCATGGACACAGATGACAGTGTTTATAGTGACAAACATGTATTGTCATGGTTTTCAGTACATATCAGTGCAAATCTATTGACTGGTGTTATAAAGATCACTATGCCTTTGCACAAACCAATAACCACTTTCAGTAAACGGCAGTCAGCTGAAACTTCTTTACAGGTTTCTGTGTGTCTTGGTGCAATTTGGTGACTATTTTTTAGGGTTTTATCATTTCTATACAAACTTATATTTGACATTTTTCATTTTGTCTTTGTAAACAGCATCAAAGTGTTCTGATTGTGATGCTGTTAGTAGATTTTTTTAACTGAGTTACTTCGTGTGAAATGCATTTGAAGGTTACTGGAACGTATCGTATTGTATTATAAACAAACACTGTATACTGTAGGTGACACTCACTGACAGACCGCAGTATGTGAGGCTACAGCACTGTGTGTCTGATGTGGTGGTCTGCAGCACAGGAGCCCCCCAGGGTACAGTACTCTCACCTTTCCTCTTCACTCTCTACACATCAGACTTCCACTACACCACAGGGAACTTTCCCCACTGTGGGATCAATAAAGTTTATCTTATCTGATCTTATCTTATGACAATGAGACCAACCTTGTCCATCGAGGAACTTGCAGAGGAACTGGCTCTGTGGGCCTGGTTTCACCAAGAAGGAGGTCATCCCATAAAAGTGAAAGGAAGACGTAAACACATCTTTGAGGTTCCTCATGACATATATCACCTGCAATGATCATATGACATCCAGTAATCACTCATTAAACCAGTCTTCAGACATACATTCTAGTCTACTCTGTTTAAAATGTCAGTTCTTCTTGACATCTCTCTCTGACTGCATGACGTGTTGAGGCAGGCCTGTGTTTATAGTAGGCTCTTCCACTTCTCACAGCAGGCCAACCACAGTTGAAGCAAATAAGTTTAACAGTGATTCTATTCTAATGTTTAATTACAATGACGTGGTTTTATACAACAACATGTAAACATGGATGTTTTTTGTCACTCAGACTGCAATTCAAGCTCTAGTTACACAACAACATAGGTGTGTTAGTTTGAGTCAGTGAGCTTATTAGTATTGTGCCATACATTACCTTCAGGTTTTTTCATATATACTGTAAACGAGATGTGATCAAAAAGTTCTGACACTGTGCCTATAAAAATCAAAACCCATAGCTCATTAAGATTTGGTTGCAATCTACTTCATGATAGTTTCCTTGTGCATCAATCCAGCTCTCCAGTGCTATGGCTACATTTGGGAGTACCATTATGTCAGTGCTTCAATCCTATCCACAATATGCACTCAGTCTCCTAAAATGCGTCATAAACAACAATACTTCAACTTGAAATTAATTTTGAGGGAGAGGAAAAAGTCACAAGGAGCTCAATATAGTGTGCAGGGTAGGTCAATGTACTGTGACTAGGCACATTGAGCAGCTGAAGTTCCTGTCAGGGCCCTCTCCCCAGTCACAGCATCTGCCCCCACCTGATTCTCTCCCTCCTTTTCCTCCACCTCTTTTCCATCCCTTTCCTCCCTCCCCTCTCTGCTCTGCTCTCGCTCTCCTCTGCGCTGCTCACTGTCGCAGCTGTAACCACTCACTCACTCTTTAATCATCAGAAACTCCGGGCAGCTGCGGCACAGCACACCTGTACGATCACCTCTGCCATAAAGACCGGTTCTTTACTCCACTCCCTCCAGATCGTTGCTTCTGCTCCTTCACGTTCTGCTCTGTGCTTTTTGCGAACCTTGCTAACCATTGCTTCTCTCGCCGCAGTTCCGCTGGCCGCTCTGCCGTGCTCTGCTCCAGCCCACTGGACTGGATCATCAGAGGAAATCCTACGTCTGGATCTCCCGGCCCGCCTCTGTCTTGCCGGCCGCCTGCCGGACCTCAGCATCTCCCTCTCCCGAGGATCGGCTTTCTCCCGGCTCCTCCTCCAGACGCCACTGTCTGCCGCCTGCCCGCAGCGTCGCAGAGCGTCCTCCTGGACTGCTGGTTCCTGGAAGCCTGCCGCCCCCCTCCCCTTCCTTCCCCGATCTTTAGTTAGTTTATTCCCTGAGTTATCTTAGCTTCCTGTTGATTTTGATTATTGAATTCTTAGTTAATCCCATTAATTCCCATAGTTAGTTCTGTTTAGTTATTCTATTAATATATTCAATCTGATTTAGTTCTGCTTGAATTCCTTAGAATAAATCTTTTTTTTTTTTCTCCTTTTTCCGTCTCCTGTGCAAGAGATGTAATAAACCGCCTTTCGTCAAATTTTGACAGGTCCCAATCAGAAGCTGCCACGTCACAACTGGAAGTTCCGCCTTACCACAACCACAACAGATGTCTTTTACTGGAAGTCCCGCCCTCCCCAACTCTAATCTGCCTAGCAACCCAAAAGCTGCGTGGCAAACCCTAACCAACCGGAAGTCCCTCCCTCTTTAACTGATAGACGTTTATCTAAACGGAACCAGACGTCTCCCCCTACCCCTCCCTTTTGTCTTATGACAGAGCTTTTAAACAGTATTTGAGAGACAAACCTGGGAAATTTGAACTAAAAACTTCTGGATCAGCGTTTCTCCCCCACACCTCTCACCAGGACCAGAGGTGTCATTTTAATAGTATTTGAGAGAAACCCAGGAAAATTTGAACAAAAAAGTTCTGTCTGGCATTACCTCCAGCTTTTCTCCAGCTTTTCTCCTCTCTCCCCTTCCTGCATTCTCTGAACCAAAATGCTACTGTCCAGTATTTCTCCCTACACCTTTCATCAGGACCAGAGATATGTTTTATTCCCTGACGTATATCTCAATAATGGAAAGAGATGATAATCAATCAATCAATCTTTATTGGTCATTGCACATTTTCATATACCACAAAATTTCATTTGAGCTGCCCTGCCAATGACATCTCCGGCTGCTGCGCAGTGCTGCGCGCACCTTTCTTGAGAAAAAAAAGAAAAAGGACATGTTGGGATCTGGGTAGGGATAGCAGAGGGTAAGAGAAAAAAAAGGCTTGTTGTACCAAATGAAACCTCCAATGTTGGGAAATTCAATTTGAGAAGGACCTAAAAAAACAAACCCGCAAACAGGCAAAGCATGACGTTAGACAAGGATAGTTGGGATAAGGATGTGGGGTGGTGGAGGGGGGAGCACCGTACAGTTAGCCGGTTCCTGTGCAGGTGCATGGATTCCTGGCTCCTGTGTATGGTGAGGAAAGCTTGTGGAGGTGGGGGGAGGGGGGATATGGGAATGTGTGTGCGAATGTTTAGCTCAGTCCTCAGTTCATGAGTCCGATGTTTGTGTATGCGTGCAGCCCATCTTCTTCCGTCTCAGACCTCCAGTGTCTCAGTTCGCGAGGGTGGGAGCACGATAACACAGCAAGGTTGCTATGGAGACGTCCTCGGTTGGCCCGGTCCAAAAGTCAACAGGTGTCCTTGGGAAGGTGGGGGCGGTGTAGGAGAGCTATCTCTTGGCCATGAAACTTCCAGAGGAGTTTGTTATTGTTCCAGGGGCGCGAAGGTCCAGTGCCAAGCGATCGCTCCAAGTCAGACAGACGAGATGAAGACGAAGAAATGCAGCAAGCAGGGAGACATGAAGGTAGGGAGGAACAGAGATAGCGGAGCGAGGAAAAGTGCGACCGCCTCCTACGAGAGCTGAGAGCATGATGTATAATGTGATGTTTGGTCTCATTTGACAATTTTCATGAGGAAGATAAGAAGTATACAAGAATCAGCCAAAATATCCGAGAATTAACTAATGATCAATCTGAGGACAGACTCAAAATAAAATAAAGCAAAAATTTAAAAAAATTAAAACAAACAGCACATTATTGTCTCTTTCTGTTATTGAGATATATGTCAGGGAATAAAACATGAGTTTGTAGTCAGTGAAATGTCTTTATTGAAGCTGCTCTGTCACATTGGTTTTAAGAGAAGCAGAGTACTTGAAGTTGGGCCTCACCCAAGGAATTATAAAGTTGCAAAAAAAAACAAAAAAACAAACAATAGGCCTACTTCAGGGCCTGTAAAGCACCTCAGAGTTTCAGCCACAGTTAAACGGTCCAGTGTCTAATGGCGATCTAAATGCCTAAGTCCTAAATGAATGCACAGCTTGAATTATGGCTTTGTGGATGTAGGCTGTACCTCCACCCCTCATTTATTCTGGTCCCCACATTTCAGTTTACGAATGAGCAACTAGTTTTGTTTAGTTCCAACAGTCAGCCTTTGCTGCAGTCTCTCTCAGCAGGAGTCTCCTACAAACAATCAGCAGTATGGCAGGTCACAGTCAGCCATTTTCAGTGTTAGCGATCTTTGCATCTTGTCATGATCACATAGCACTTGTTTAATCAGCTACTATCTTTCCTGTGCTCTTCTTAGTGTCTACACTCTCAGCCCACCTCCAGCGATGTCGTCATCATCCTCCTCACCTCCTCACCAACAGAAAAGCTGTTCAGTGTACCTTTTGTTCAAATTTCCCGGGTGCACATCTGGTCTGGTGAGAGGTGTGGGGATGGGGCTGGTAAACCATTGTCATTTGGACTTCTGGCCGGTTCGGTTGAGATAAACCTCTGTCAGTTAAGGAGGGACTTCCGGTGGGAGGGAGAGGTAGGGAGGAACAGGGTTCTTGTGTTCACACGGACACCTCTGGTCCCGGTGAGAGGTGTGGGGAGAAATACTGGACAGTAGCATTTTGGTTCAGGAAGGGGAGAGAGGAGAAACGCTAGAGAAAAGCTGGAGATAATGCTAGACAGAACTTTTTTTGTTCAAATTTCCCGGGTTTCTCTGAAAGACTGTTAAAAGTTCTGTTATAGGACGAAAGGGAGGGGTGGGGGACACGTCTGGTTCTGTTTAGATAAACTTCTGTCAGTTAAAGAGGAAGGGACTTCCGGTTAGTTATGGTTAGGGGTTGCTAGGCAGATTTGGGTTGCTAGGCAGATTAGAGTAGGGGAAGGCGGGACTTCCGGTTCAAAAATCAATCAATCAATCAATCAATCAATCAATCAATCAATCAATCAATCAATCAATCAATCAATCAATCAATCAATCAATCAATCAATCAATCAATCAATCTGTTGGGGGCGTGGTAAGGCGGGACTTCCGGTTGTGACGTGGCAGCTTCTGATTGGGACCTGTCAAAATTTGACGAAAGGTGGTTTATGTTACTCTCTTGCAGGATTCAACGGCCCAGAACCACTTTTGGACAGTCTGCTTTTTCAATCAAAGGTTGTAAACTTTGGAACATATTACCAACTGAAATAAAACCAGTAACTAATATTAAAACCTTCACAAAAAAAGTTGTGTGGCTTAAAGCAAACCAGAGCTCTACTCATTTTTAAAGTGTTGTAGTTTAAGTAGTTAAATTGGATTGTTTTTTTAAGATTTTACTTTTTCTTTTCCTTCTTGCTTTTGTTTTATAGATTTGTGAGGATTTTTAACTTAATTCTGTAAGTTATGGTTGTATTTGTTTAGGTTTTTTTGTATAATGTACTTTTAAAGGATTGTGATCTTGTATGTTTTGGTTGTTTTAAAAGCCCAACTAGGGACAGGAGTTGAGAATTAGCTGTAGCTAAAACTCTACATGCAATACATCGGATTCAGGAACTGTATTGAGGTTATGTTAATTGCACTGTCCCTATTAAATAAACAATTAAATTAAATTAAAATCATCACTAGAGGGGGACACACTCCTCTTGTCTGTCATAGAACTGTGACAGCAATTTACTGCTTTTAGTCCCTTTAGAGCCGACTGATGGCTTTGCTGTCAAAAGAAAGCCCCATGTTATGTGTGCAAACGTAAAAAGTCAAGCAGCCTTCACTTCACTCAGGTGGATTTGCAGATGTATTAGCAAAAATAGCAAGAATGTGCCTGCACACAAATCTCCATTGTTGAACGGATGATGTGTCTCTGTGAGAGGACATAAGAAAAGGTTAGACAAAAGCTTACACAGGAAGATCATTTTCAAAGACACACCTGTGCAATTAATTATATCTCTGCTGCTTTGATGCCAGTTGTCACTGTCTTAGAAGTGATTGAATTGTTTTGAATGAAATAAAAAAGCAATGAATCTTTGGTCCTTTTGTGTTTTTACTCAATCTCCAACATTTTTTGACTGATTTCAAATCTCACAAGCCTTCCTCTGGATTAAAACACACACACACACACACGCACATGCACACGCACACGCACACGCACATACACTCACTCAAAGCTTTGGACACACTCTCATTTAATGGTTTTTCTTTATTTTCATGACTGTTTACATTGTAGATTCTCACTGAAGGCATCAAAACTATGAATGAACACATATGGAATTATGTACTAAACAACAAAGCATGTTTTATATTTTGGATTCTTCAAAACAGCCACCCATTGCTTTGATTACTGCTTTGCACACTCTTGTCATTCTCTCAATGAATGAACCTGAAATGGTTTTCCAACAGTCTTGAAGGAGTTTCCAGAGATCTATTATTTTATTTTTTTCAGTGGTTTGTTTCATTTTTTGGTTATGTTATTTTTCCAGTTGTTTATTTTTTTCCTGGTTATTTATTTTATTTTTCCAATTATTTGTTTTCCTTGCTGGTTTTTTGTTTCATATTCTAATTGTTTAATTTTGGCAGTTTTTGGCAGTTTTTCAATTTGTAGGAGCCAAATTGCGATTTGTGTTGATTTTCATACATTTTTTCTTTTTATTAGTATGTTTATGTGAATGGGAGGAATGGAGAGAGAGTGTGTGTGCAGGTGTGCCCTTGAGGAAGCTGTAGGTGGAGCCTAAGGTGAAGGCTTCAAGACCAGCTGCCACAGCATCTATCTGGGTGTGGCTGAGGAAGGAAAAAGTTTTTTGACCATGCAGCTGCAAGAAGGAACGAGGCCTTATAAAAACTCTTTCGTTCAAATCTTTATTTTATTTTTCAATTTATCTGTAAATTCATTCAAGCAATAAATGGTCATTGGGAAGAACTGGAACCACTACTCATCTTTATCTGCACGTGTCAAGACACAAATCCAACTCAGCCATCAGTAATAGTCAAAGAGCAAACCAAAGGGGTTGGCTGAAATTGCTATTACATTTTAGTCAAAAAACTTCCTTTAATAGATAATCTGGGAAGAAAGGAACACTGGATGGAACTGGATTTTGGAACAAAGGAAATGCAGATGCTAGCAAAGCAAGTGCCATGTGGGATTGTGTGAAGGCCCAAGGTGAACCCAAGTCAATCTGGATCAATCGGTATGTTTATAAAGAAAATTTGAAAGGAATCTTGTTTAATGTCTTAAGAAGAAAGACCTCTGAAGAATATTAAGTTATATTTCTGAAATAAAAGGACTTTTAAGTTTTGTCAAGTTGAACAAAGAGCTTCAGTTTTCAATATGGAAGATAACAATGCCACTGATTCTTCTTCTGTTGATTTGGAGTTAGAAAAGAAGAAGAAGGAAGCAAAAGATTATAGAAAGAATAAAACTGCTGCTTTTACTCGCAAAATGAATAAGATGACTGAACTTATGTCTGATCCAGCAAATCTGGAGATAGTAAAGGAATGTTTAAAGAAATACACAGAGATGTTGGAGGAGTTTAATGAACTGCACAAACAATATCAAGATCTTTTGTCAAAGGATGAATGTGTTCAGGACACAGAACAGTGGTATGAACCGAAGAAAATGAATATTAATGAGTTTAAAACCAAGGCAGATGAGTGGATTCGATCTTGTCCTGTTATTCCACCTCAACCTGAGAAAGATAATGAAATTGGTCCCAAAGACAGTATTTCCTTAGTAAGCCAAGGGTCTAAAAGCTCAAAGTCAAGTTCATCTTCAGCTTATTTGGTGGCACAGGCCAAAAAGGCAGCACTTTTAGCCAAGGCTGCAGCGATGAGAGAAAGGCATGCTCTTGAAGAAAAAGAAGAACGTTTAGCAAAAGAAAGTGAGGAAATAAGGAGGCAAAAGGAGACTTTGTACTTTGAGGCTGAACTGTCTGCTGCAAATGCCAAGCTTGCAGTGTTAGCTGGTGCTGAGGAGCAAGTGGTCTCTACCCCAGCTGATGGCATGAATGACTACTTTGATGAGAAGAACATGGAACTTGATGGAAAGCAAGCAGTGGTTCACACAAGCAACTTGCATGAGGGAAGAAGTGTTGGGCCTAAGGACACAGCACATCACATGTCTTTATTCATGGTTTCCAAGGTGACCACAGAGGACACTGGCTACTACAGGAAACACAAGAGGCCATGAGTCCAACTCGCCCACCACTATTCAAGTGTGCAACACAAAGCGGTAATGATATTCTGCAACCTATTACTGAGAAATCCCTTGATCAATTAGACAAAGTCCAGCTCAGTACAGAATACAGACAGCTGGCTGATGATGTTCTTCAAAATTCCCTTGCAGACAGGGCAGGACCTGTGTTGTCAGAACAGGAACAGGAACAGCACAGGTCATTACAAGATAATGTAAATTCCAGTAATCTAATTGCAGGGATGAGAATTTTCCGCGGATCCGCGGAATTCCGAGTTTTTTTCCGCCGAAAGTATAGTTTTTGTGAATCGTGTAAATCCGTTGAGAAAATTGTAGGGGGTAGGCAAGCGGCCGGCCGGCCGACGCGTCGCGAGCCGAGGCTTGTGATGGCCGCCCGCCGTGATGGCCATCCCGCCGCCGACATCTTTCGGCAACGCGCATTGCAACGCGCATTGTAACGCGCTTTGCAACGCGCATTGTAACGCGCTTTGCAACGCGCTTTGCAACGCGCTTTTTTTGGGGGGGGGGGGCCTTCGGCAGACATTTTCCGAGTTTTTTTCCATTTGTCATTCTCATCCCTGTAATTGCTACCTTGAATAGACAAAATGAAATTACGTCTATGCTTCTCAAGCAGCAACAAATGTTTACATTGCCACCTAAAAGTGTTACTGTCTTTGATGGTGACATCCTGCAGTTTAGGTCATTCATGGCTTCCTTTGAACACAGTATTGTAACAGACAAGACAGGTTGTTTTACCTTGAGCAATATACAAAAGGTCAAGCTAGAGACCTTGTAAAAAGTTGCCAACACATGGATAGAGACCAGGGCTATCTCAGAGCCGAACGTTTGTTGCATGAACATTTTGGCAATGAATATCAAATTTCCACTGCTTACATTGAAAAAGCCCTCAACTGGCCTACCATAAAATCTGAGGATCCAAAGGCCTCGAATGAGCATGTTCTGTACTTGAAATGCCGCTGTAATGCTATGACAAAGATTGGTTACATGAATGAATTAAATGTAGCTTCTACCTTGAAAGGCACTGTCATGAAATTACCCTTCAAGCTGCAGGATAAATGGCGGACCACAGCTCAAGAGAAACTGGACGGCAACAGTAAGATTACATTCACAGATCTTGTACAGTTCATTGAGAAACAGGCAAAGATATGTTCCAACCCAATATTTGGAGATATACAAGAGTCAATTTCAAACAGGAATAAAAGGCCCAGCGCAAGTAAGCCCATGTCTAGGCCCAAGCTCAATTACGCAACCAATGTGGCAACACTAAGGATTCCTGTGGCTCCAAATGTGAACAACAGCAATGTTAAATCCCCATGCCTCTGCTGTGATGGTGCTCACAGTCTGGAGCACTGCTCTGGCTTCAAGAAGAAAATACACAGGGAGAAGTTGAACCTTTTAACCCTTTGATGCATAACCTGGGTCAAAAGTGACCCAAATCCAATGGAAAATGGGTATCTCCTGATGTGGTCTACGCATCAAAGGGTTAAAGGTAAAGGGGCACTGCTTTGGTTGCTTGTGTAAAGGGCACATAAGTAAAGACTGCAAGGGACGTCTGTCATGTAACATTTGCAGCCCAATGCATCCCAGTGTGCTTCACATCGACTTTCAGGTCAAAAGTGAGGCCTGCAAGTCAACAGAGCCAGCACAGAACATGAGAGAGGTGTCATCCAATGTTTGTAGGCATAATGGGGCTGGCAACTGTAAATGTGCATTGTCAATCTTACCTGTTCCAGTGAAGTCTGTCAAAAGAAACAGGATCATTCAAACATATGCTCTTCTCGATCCAGCCAGTTCAGCAACATTCTGCACACAAAGGTTGTCATGCTTTAGGAGTTCTAATAAAATCAGCCATATTTCTAGATATGAGAGTTGCACCAGCCAAAGTGGGATGGATGCCATCTCTCCTAATCAGACCAGGTTTTCCCCAGAAAGAGCTCCAATTGTCTATAAAGCCAACGTCGTTTGCAGTACACCACGTAGACACCCAGCGGCGAAACGATGACATACGGCTAAACATATCGTCGCTGGTCAGATCAGGCAGGGGTCCAGAGAAAACTACGGAGTCCGACATGGTTTTGGCAAAGTTACACACCGATGCCACACTAATTTTGGTGACCTCCGATTGGCGTAACCGGGTGTCATTACCGCCGACATGAATAACAATCTTACTGTATTTACGATTATCTTTAACCAGCAGTTTCAAATTTGCTTCTATGTTGCCCGCTCTGGCCCCTGGGAGGCATTTTAATATGGTCGCTGGTGTTGCTAGCTTCACGTTTCTGACTATGGAGCTGCCAATGATCAGAGTTGGTTTCTCAGCGGGTGTGTCGTTGAGTGGGGAAAAACGATTAGAAACGTGAAGCGGTTTGTGGTGTGCTGGGACAGCGGGCTTGAGCTTAGGACTACATTTCCTACGAACTGTCACCCAGCTACCCTGACTTCCCGGCTGCTTGGGAGCTGCTAGGGGACGGCTAGCAGAAGCTACACTAGCAGCTATGCTATTGCGGTCCGCACCGGCTAAGGGGGCCTGGCTAACAGCTAGCGGGGTGTTTTCCATGGTGCGGAGCCGTGCTTCCAATTCAGAGAGCCTCGCCTCCAAAGCTACAAAGAGACTGCATTTATTACAGGTATCGTTATCACTAAAGGAGGCAGAAGAGTAACTAAACATGTGACACACTGAGCAGGAAAGAGAAGGAGAGGAAGAGGGAGAAGCCATGCTAACTGCTAAGTGCTAGGCTAGCAGACAGAGATAACAGATTAACTTAGAGTAAGTAAGTACTGAGAGGGTGCATGAAGAAAACGAGTGTATGTTACGATTCAAATATTACCGCTACACAGATTTAATGAATATCAAATTAGATGGAGTGGATAAGCTACAACAGTCACAGAACACAATGCAGCACTACAACAGGAAGTGACGCAATATGCTCACCATAACGTCAGATATCAGCAGGGAAAATCCGCATGACTCTTCATTTGTTTGGAGCAGTCTCTTCACCCAGCATTGCAAACTTTGCACTCAAAAGGACCACACAGGACAATGCTGGCAGCTTCCCCCCTGAGGTAACAAACACAATCATTGAGAACTTTTATGTAGATGGTTGTTTAAAATCTGTGCCTACAGATCAGGAAGCAGTGGAGCTGATCTCAAAACTCACCACAGTCTGTCACCGAGGAGGATTCCATTTGTCAAAATGGATCAGGAACAGCAGAGCTGTCCTTGCTGCTGTCCCACCAGAGGACAGAGCTAAAGCGGTAAAGGAGTTGGACTTAAGCAAAGATCAACTGCCCAAGGAGCGAGCCTTAGGACTTCAATGGTATGTGCAAAGTGACTCATTTAAGTTCAACATCACCATCAGTGGCCATGCATATACAAGAAGGGGCCTCCTATCCATGGTAAACTCTATATATAATCCATTAGGCTTTCTGTGTCCACTGACATTGCCAGCCAAACTATTATTGTTGCAGGAACTGTGCCGACAGAACTTTGGATGGGACGTCACCATTTCCCCCACACTATCTGTGCAGTGGATAAAGTGGGTCAGCAGTCTCTCATTGCTGGCAGACTTTGAGGTGCCACGCTGTTTTAAGCCAAAGGATTTTGGTAAGTCAGTGCACAGCCAGATCCACCATTTCTCTGATGCCAGTGAGCTAGGCTATGGAACAGTCAGCTATCTCAGAATGACAAATGCTGAAGGAAAGGTCCTTGTAGCATTCTTAATGGGCAAGACAAGAGTAACTCCACTGAAACGGCAAACAATCCCGAGGCTGGAGCTGACTGCAGCAGCTTTTCAGTCAAAGTGGATAGAATGCTCAAAGCAGAATTACCGTCACCAACAAGTATGTCAGTGTTTTGGTCTGACAGCACATCTGTCTTAAAATACATCTCAAATGACCACACTCGCTTCCACACCTATGTTGCCAATAGGACATCTAGGATTAGGGAAGCCACACAAGTGTCTCAATGGAGATACATTAACACTAAACAAAACCCTGCTGCCGACGAGTGCTCCAGAGGTGTGAGTGCAGAGAAGTTCATGAGGAATACAAGATGGATCTGTGGACCAGAGTTCCTATGGTCATCAGAAGAGGACTGGCCAAATGAAGCAGTGGACAGGGATCAACTTAGTGCTGAGGACCCAGAGATCAGGAAGTCTGTAACTGTGACCACGATCACACAGATATATGAAGAAAGGCCCACAGACAAGTTACTCAGCTACTTTTCAGATTGGCCCAAGTTGAGAGTAGCTGTTGCATGGATCCTGAAGGTAAAAGATACATTAAAACTCATGGTGCAGAAAGATTTTAAGAAACAAACTGCAACCAGAATGAAAACAAGGTCTAGCAAAGTTAACATGAAAGAATCAATAACAGTTGAAGAACTAAAAAGAGCAGAAAATGCAATATGAACCTATGTACAGAGACAAAATTTTCCACAAGAGATCAGTATGCTGCAAGACGGAGCATCCTGTGTGAGAAAAGGCAGCAGCATTTACGGACTGGATCCGGTGCTGGATGATGGCATCCTCAGAGTGGGTGGGTGTTTGAGAAGAACAGCAATGCCAGAGGAAAGAAAACACCCTGCCATTCTGAGCAAAGACCACCACGTGTCCATTCTGATCCTGCATCACATCCATGCTGAAACTGGACATGGAGGAAGGACCCATATGCTACCTGACAAAAAACAGAGCAAGGCCCGGTGAGCAAAAGATAGCTGAGCTGCCAAGTGAAAGACTTGCCATGGACTTGCCACCATTCTCAAATGTTGAGCTTGACTATTTTGGCCCTTTTGAGGAAGGACAAAAGTGGTCCAGAACCAGAAGAAACTTCATCCCAGATGACATTGTTCTAATAGCAGACAACACCGCTCCTCGCAGCTCATGGCTCCTTGGAAGAGTTTTAGAGGCCAAACCTCATGCCAAAGGCCATGTCCGGGTGGTGAAGCTCCAAACAAAGACGAGTGTACTGGAGAGGCCAGTGTCCAAAGTTTGTCTGTTGCTCGAGGGTGATGAGGTTGGATGAAAGAGCCTGAATGCTTAAAAGAATTTCGGATAAGTGCACTTATTCACTTTTAAGTTGAATTTTGAGATTTAAAACATTAATGATTAAAAATACATGAAATTAAAAATAGAAATGGCTCCTTTAATTTATTTAAGTAATTGTCTTTGCCTCTACAAACACAATTAGGGGCCGGTATGTAGGAGCCAAATTGCGATTTGTGTTGATTTTCATACATTCTTTCTTTTTATTAGTATGTTTATGTGAATGGGAGGAATGGAGAGAGTGTGTGTGTGCAGGTGTGCCCTTGAGGAAGCTGTAGGTGGAGCCTAAGGTGAAGGCTTCAAGACCAGCTGCCACAGCATCTATCTGGGTGTAGCTGAGGAAGGAAAGAATGTTTTGACCATGCAGCTGCAAGAAGGGACGAGGCCTTCTAAAGACTCTTTCCTTCAAAGCTTTGTTATTTATTTTTCAATTTATCTGTAAATTCATTCAAGCAATAAATGGTCATTGGGAAGAACTGGAGCCACTACTGATCTTTATCTGCACGTGTCAAGACACAAATCCAACTCAGCCATCAATAAAAGTCAAACAGCAAACCAAAGGGGTTGGCTGAAATTGCTATCACACAATTGTTTATTTTTCCATTTGATTATTTTATTTTCTGGTTGTTTATTTTATTTTTCCAGTTGTTTATATTATTTTCTGGTTGTTTATTTTTCTGAGTCTTTATTTTTCCCAGGTGTTTATTTTATTGTTCCGGTTGTTTATTTCATTTTTCCAGTTGTTATAAGAAAATGTTCCACCCAACAAGCTTAATGTCATCTCCTCTTCCTTCACTGTTCACCAAACTTTCTTGTACGCTGTCATTACTCAGTACATCCTGTGTATCGTCTTCGAGGCTGGCAAGACCCTGATGTGTTTCTATTAACGTCTCCGTGCTTTTATATTGATAGGCTGGCATCCTACAAAGTATTATGGTAACTTCCTCTGACTACCTACGTTTTTCTTGTTCTTCTTGAAATTTGGCAAACCCCTCCTGTCCCAAGATCCATGTCAAGATGCCAGGCGATCGCAGACATCATCTGAAATGTAAAAAAAAATAATAAATTGCATTTAAAAGCCAGGATATTACACAAACCCTGGTAATTTCCTTTTTCGTCTCTTTTTTTTGAGCATACGTCAACGAACCTTGGTAGTTCCGTCACTGCCGGGATTTTTATTTTTTATTTTTTTGGTCATGAAAAGAAAAGAACTAAGAAAAAATAATAATAATGGTCAAGATTGAAGTAGAGCCTCTTACTAAGCTTCGTTACTAGGTGTAGGCTCTTATTTTGAAGGTGAACCCAAACAAACAGATGGTTTGTACATCAATACATGATCGTTCAGAGTCTGATCTTGTTGGAAAAACTTAATTCTCTGGTTGTTTAAGATAAATTTGGGCCCCGTATATTTTTTTAATACTGGTGCATATAGGTGGAAAATATCATTTAGAAACAAATTATAACTAAATTATAATTATAACTAATTATTCCCCATAGATCATACATTTAACTTCATATCAACGTCTGTCACGCACATGCGCGTGCGTGCGTCATCTTAACGCCATGGAAACAACGATGACGTGCAGCTGAACTCCTATAAAAGACCTGCTGCTCTTTCGACTGTCATTCTGCACTTGGATTTGGAGCTGAGCTGTTAGAGAAACTGGGAGCTGGACTCTGGACATTTGAAACGCTGGAAAGCATCTGAAGAATGGACCTTGTTGAAGAGCAAACTCAGTGGATTACTGACAGAAGAAGAAGAAAACCGACCCGCTGGACAAACGGATCAGACAAAAGAGCAGCTGCTGTTTGGAGGCCTGACAGACCTGGAGAGTCAGCACACAGGTAAGAAAATAAAACTGGTGTTTCTGCTGAGCATGACTCCTAAACTGACCTTCAGAAACACCTTGGACGCGATTTCAGGAGAAAATTTAGAATAAATTGTTGAATTTAAAGTTTGTTAAGTAACATAATGTTTGAGGACCTGTTTGAAAAACAGTTTTGGTGATACAGACGGTTTCTTGGTGTAATTTCCGTATTGATTTTATGTGAAAAGTTGAGGGAAATGTATGGAATGTGCTTTTAATGCTGTAGTCATTTGGGAAAACTTATATTTTGGTTTGAGGACATGGATTTTTCTAGAATTTGGTGTTGAAACTTTTGGAAACAAAATGGCGTCGAGGCCATTTTTAAAAAAAATGCTCCAAGTGTTTATTTGTGGAATCCATGGAACGGTCAGCAGAAGTGTTCGGAGAGGCTTTATGATGTCACAGCGTCCAGGCTCAGAGATCGTAGCTGAGTTTAGCTGGTTGTTGAAAATGTTGTTGGACATCGGGTCTTTTTCAGTTCAGTGCTGATCCTGTCTGTGAACGGATGTTACGATGTTGTTTAAAACGCACAGTCAGGTTTGTGTTGTTCTGAACTCAGAGCTGAACTGAACCAGTGTCGGTCTGATGCTCCACCTGTTATTTCATCTCTCCGAGTCAAACCGAGCTGTTCTGCTGTTTTCTTCCATAACCGTGTGAGTAACTGCGTGTTTCCTGCCTCCTGTCCGATGTTTGATTTCCAGTTTCTAAGCTGGAGAATAAGAGGCTGTCACAGTAGCTCACACTTTTGTTTGCTTATTTCGGATGAGGCCTGTTGCTGACTGCTCATAATGTCAACAAGGTTCAGCGTTATTCTGAGTGGTTTTGTTCACTGCAGCTGATTGACTGTATCAGTGTTTCATAGCTGATGGAGAATGTGGCCTCATAAGCTGACCCTCTCTTCAAACTCTCGGATTCCTAGTTGATTTGTTAAACAGTAATATTCAGATTTCCTAGAATTTAATTGTGGATTTTTCAGAAACATCATTATACCTACAGATAACCTATTTACTACCTAAAGCTGACTGTGGGTGACGTTCTTTCTTTTGGCTATTAAATACCTGCAGCTTTATTCAGCATCAGAAACTGCAAGTGCTTCTTCAAACTGATAGTGATGATTGTATTTACACACTTTAACACTGGTCCTGATGGTAAATAATGTTCTTGTTCTGGATGAATCCTGAACTCCATCAGAGATTCCAGGACAGTTTTTATTCAGATAAAACGTCATTACACTCTAAACCACTTTTCAGTGTTTTAAATGTCTGACTGCAGCTTTGCTCAGCATCAGAAACGATAAGTTTTTCTTTAAACTTAAAATGATTGCATTGAATGGTCTGGAAAGCCATGTTTTTCCTGAGACCTTTTCCGTTTGGTTCTTTATTTAACTTTCTGTCCCTGTAGCTGCTCACAGCCATCCAGACTGAAGAATGTTGGCATAATACAAATATGAAAGCACATGGCATCATTTTGGTGAATCAGAACACAGACCTCAAATTCATCAGCTTTGGCTTTGAGTCCTCCAAGCTACTGAAGCAGAGCTATCATGTAAATATTAGATAAGGGTGGGTTTGAAACATTATGTTGGAACTTGATTCATGTTTTGGTGATCTTTTACTATTTAATGCTATGCAACCAACAATTCTTAACATGTGAAACTGTAGTATCTGCTCTGATATGAGTTCTGATAGTTGTTGACCATAAAGTGAACTTTTGACTAAGAGATGGTAGTAATTTCATTGGTATGTGTTTCCAGCTCAAGAAACTCTATGCTGTGTTGACCTTGGGGTCCACTGTTAACCTATAGCTGACCTGTGACCCTTAGGAATGTGCAGAAGGGGGGTTTCGTCTGAGGAGTTATCACTCTTTAGTAGGGATTTAAACCAGATGTTGTAATTCTATCCTTTACCAGAGGGTATAAAATGACCACCAGCCCTTTGTTCAAGGGAGATTTTCATATTGGCTGGGAAACTCTCCACAGGCAGACCATGGTGCCTGTTCAGATGCTGTCTTATTTATGTAATAAATTATATTATAAAAGTAACAGTGTCAACGGACGTTTTCTTCAACATCTACACATCCTTGAGGTCTAAGAGAAACTACGACAAAACTGTCCAGGAAGTCATTGTGTTTGACTTTTGTTTTCCACCCTCAGGAGAGAGTAATATAAACCACCTTTCGTCAAATTTTGACGGGTCCCAATCAGAAGCTGCCACGTCACAACCGGAAGTCCCACCCACCACGCCCCAACGGCTGTTTTTTTTTTTTTTTTTTTTTTTTACCGGAAGTCCCGCCTTCCCGTACCCTAATCTGCGTAGCAACCCTAATCTGCGTAGCAACCCTAACCCTAACCAACTGGAAGTCCCTCCCTCTTTAACCGACAGAAGCTTATCTCAACGGACCAGACGTGTCTCCCTACCCCTCCCTTTCATCCTATGACAGAGCATTTTAAACGGTCTTTGAGAGAAAGACCGAGGAAATTTGAAGTATAAAAGTAGTGTCTAGCATTATCTCCAGCTTTTTCTCTAGCCTTTTCTCCTTTCTCTCTCCATTTTGCATCCTCTGAACCAAAATGCTACTGTCCAGTATTTCTCCCCATATCTCTCACCGGGACCAGAGGCGTCCATGTAAACACAAGAACCCTCTTCCTCTTTACCTCTCCCTCCCACCGAAAGTCCCTCCTTAACTGACAGAGGCTTATCGAAGCAGAACCAGACATGTCACCCCCCCCCCACTTTCCCCTCTCTGCATTCTTATAGACTCTTCCGTTTTCCATCCTCTGACAGTTTTTTTTTTAACAGTCTTTGAGAGACAAACCATGGGAAATTTGAACCAAAACTTCTGCATCAGTGTTTTCTCCCCACACCTCTAATCACAACCAGACATGTCTGTCTCTCTCCCCTCCCTGCATCCAAAGACAGAGGTTTATCAGTCTAGACGGGAGAAATGTCCGTCTGAACAAAAATGCTACTGTCTAGTGTGTCTCTCCCCCCATCCCCACACCTCTCACCAGACCAGATGTGCACCCGGGAAATTTGAACAAAAGGTACATTGGACAGCTTTTCTGTTGAGGGACGATATCTAACTGTGGCTGAAACTCTGAGGTGCTTTACAGGCCCTGAAGTAGGCCTCTTGTTTGTTTTTTTTTAATAGCAACTTTATAATTCCTTGGGTGAGGCCCAACTTCAAGTACTCTGCTTCTCTTAAAACCAGTGTGACAGAGCAGCTTCAAGAAAGACATTTCACTGACTACAAACTCATGTTTTATTCCCTGACGTATGTCTCAGTAACGGAAACAGACAATAATGTGATGTTTGGTCTCATCTGACAATTTTCATGAGGAAGATAAGAAGTATGCAAGAATCAGAGAAAATATCCAAGAATTAACTAATGACGAATCTGAGGACAGGACTCAAAATAAAACAAAGCAAAAAATTTAAAAAATAAAACAAACAGCACCGGTCTCTTGCTTTAGGTTAGCAACAGTGACTTGAATGCCTCTTGACTCATTATTCTCTAAAACTGGTCATAAATGATTCAATATACAAGGCTTGAGCTAAACAACACATTGGACGAACAACATAAAATACATATAGCATCACATCATTGCTAGAAACTGCTGCAGTGGTTTTATATTAGTACATGGCACTTGGCACTGCCACATATAGAGGGAAACAATGAAATGGGGATACTGACAGCAAAGTAGTTTTTTTTTTACTATACACAATAAATATTAAAATACAGAATGCATAAAAACTTTTTGAAAAATTCTGTAATAATTAAATGAGGAAGGAAAAGAAGTTTGTTGGATGGTACTGAATGATAAGAGTCTCCTCTTTGATGGCATAGAATGACATGAGCTTCCTCTTAGATAGCATGGAATGATGTTCACACTCCTGCATGTAAGGACAGAAGAGAATATACGACTGATCAGTGATTCAACTAAAAGACGTTTCACCATCATATTCAACGGAATAAGCCGGGACATTTTGAGATCCTAAGAGCGTTCGTGTTTTTTAACCTTTCTTTTAGTTTGAACTTTTTAATTAACTTGTAAATGCAAGTTGGCTGATCGACTTAAGGCTCAGGTGTTTTTTGAGGCAGATCAAAAATGTAAACTTCAACACACTTTGAGATTAGATGGTGTATTTGACGGGTTACTTATAGAATCAGTATCTTCAAACATAACTGGATTTAATGTTTTTGTACTAATATACTAAGGTTCAACTTCAGTGCATATTCCAACCATTTTCAAACTTTTATATCTGATTAAACGCTATTTAGGAGCAAATGGAATAAATATTTTTGAGGAAAAATGCAATAAAACAGTAAAAAACAAACAAACAAAAAAAAAAAACCCCGCACAACTACAGGATGTTCAGTGAACTCAAGTCAACGCTTATTTAAAGTGAAGCTGAGTCTACATACACTCCTAAACTGAAGGTTTGTCACTGCTTTTGCTGCACTCCCGACAACAGTAATGTTGTTTTTTTCTACATCATAAACCATCAAGACAGTTCATCACATAAAAAAAACTCGTAAGGTCATTAAAAGAGTTGAGAGATGTAAGTATTTTTCACAATCTGGTTTGCCAGGGATCTTCATTTCCTTGAGGAATCTCTTCAAATGCCGATCAATGATGACCCTTTCTTTCTTGGGCCAGAACCTTTTGGGTTTCCCTACAAAAAATGAATTAAGATTTTACTCAACTGAAAACACATTTTGTTATGAGACCACAATCATTTCTTTAAAATAATTGTCGCAATGTTCCATGTCGGTAATATTCTTGTACTGTAAATATACGTTTTGGATTGAATGGCAATTTCTTGGTGTCTTCAATTTCAACTTCAACTCTTGAAAGAGTAGCCCTTTCTTCAGAATCCTCTGTGTCCAAGTTTCTTGAAACCACTTGTGTAGAAACAAACAAAAAAAATCACTTATTTAAAGTAACTGAATGAATGAAAGCCACAGATATTTTTTTTTTTCTATTAAAATACTGCATGAAAAACTTACCATCCTCGTCTATGGAGGCAGCCTGGTCTTTAGATTGAATATCTTCTGTTTCTGAATCAGGGAAACCTGTGGTTCTATTTAATGAAATACAGAAAAAAGAGCAAGACAATGAGTGCTAAAAATTATCTCGCAACATTTTTATTATAGTTTCTGCACATAGTTATAATTATTATTTACTAGCCCTGGCCAAAAAAAAAAAAAAAAAACAATAAAGAATCCATAATTACCATTTCAATGACAGATATATCATCTTCAGTGTGAGAAGATGATATATCCCAGACTCCCTGGCTGATCACTGTCAGCACTGTGTTGATCTTTTTAAAAATAGTTTTTGTGTAGAATAGTTTTTTATAAAATGTTTTCTATAAAAAATGTTTTGGTTTTTTTTTTACAAAATGTTTTCTAAAAAAATGTTTTTGTGTAGAATAGTTTTTATAAAATGTTGTTTTCAAAAAAATTGTTTCTGTGTAGAAAAGTTTTTATAAAATGTTGTTAGTACTTGTTTTCTAAAAAGAAATTAAAAATAAAAAATGTTTTATTTTAAAACAAATAAATAAAATGTTTTTAGTACTTTTTCCAAAAAAATTAAAATTTTTTTTGCACTGAATAGTTTTTAGTACGTTTTCTTAAAAAAATAAATAAAAAATGTTTTTAGTACTTGTTTCATTTTTAAAAAGTAAATAAATAAAACGTATGGTGCAGAATAGTTTTTAGTAGTTGTTTTATAAAATGTTTTACTACTTGTTTTCAAAAAATTATTAAACGTTTTGTTTGAATCACAGTTTAAGGTATCGTGTTTCATGAATGGTAACTCTATGAATGTGTTGTAGCCCAATTGCAGGCTGGACTCTCAAGCCAAACTTGACATTTTCCTCCTCTGTTGTTCCAGCTTAATTTATTTGATGGTGAGACACAGCAGGCAAAAGTGTAGATGTGTTGGCAAATTTACAGGCCTAATCACTGGAGGTAAAGCGAAAAAACTCTATTGCCTGTTTTTGGTCAGCACCCAAACCCTCGAGAGTTCATTTGAATCTCTGTGACAATGTGGCATACATTGTTGAACTTTTCAGTTCTTGTTTGAAAGTGCATTTTATGTTATGGTTGATTATCTTATGATTCCTCTCCTCACAAGTTCCTCCCTACGGCATCTCCTATGCTGTTACCCTTAAAATGCTTAGATGGAAGGAGACAGTCAGACCTCAAAGCTCTGCAGATACAAAAATATGAAGACACCCAACCTTCCCCTATTTTTTCTTTCTTTTTTCTTTTTTTCTGTCAGTGTTCGGCGTGTGTTGTGTAGTGTGACTCCAATGAGTTGTCCTCCCTCCCCGTGTGTAAACTGGCCTGTTGAATCCTGCTCTGCCCAAACAATCCCTGCTATGAACTCAGCACAGGTTCTGTTCAGTGGTGGCTAGCCCTTCTTTCTTTGCCTTTTCTCACCAGAAATTAGTAGCTCTTTACAAATTAGAATTTGTTTTTATTCAAGTGAAATTGTTAAAGGGCACAATGGTGTTTACTCGGACACGATGTCACGAGTGCACATGTCCAGAGTGTGAATGTAAATTGTACATAAATTGTACACCGAGTGTGTAATGTAGCACCGGGTGCGTTCGTCTCCTCCATGGGCTGTGTGATTGTGTAAAAAACGATCAGTCGTGGCTTTTTCTGAAAGATCAGTGGGAGACATTTGATACTTTTCATCCTGCTCATCTTTATGTGCATTACCTGTTTTGTTGTACGCTGAATGTTGTACAATACATGCAGCTGCATGTTTAAAGAAAGTCCTTAAAGGAAAATCTTTTGCATTTTTGATTCAAAAGGCATGTCATATCTACTTTTTAAATGTATTATAAATATCTGTACGTTTGGTTTACCGCCTCGTCACTGAACCGTTAAACTTAGCATGTAGAGAATACAGCTTGCTTTGTGGGAAAAGTCCTGCATTTAATTTTAATCATGACATTTTTTCTGCTGAAAAACAACAATCGTGGTAGAACCAGTGTTAAGCCATTTTACTTGCTATTTGTGCCAAAGATATATTTAAAATGTTTAAGACATCTTTTGTTGTGTCAGGCTGTATGCTATTGTAAAGTGTACAGACAGTTACATTGAATTTTGGAAACAAAGTTAAAAACGTCTTGCATGCTCGTTTGTTTTTTATTCTTCTTTTCTGTCTGACATGATGCTGAAGATGTGGGACTAATCAGAGAACAGAGGAACGGCACAGTAAAATTCCACTGAAATGTTAGGAGTGTACTAGGAATAGAGTCACTTCAGTGATTGTAGTCGTATTTAAAGCAGACGTACAAACGCAGTACTTATTCTCTCTGTTAGAGTTGGAGCCGTGTAATGTTAATTCATTGTATTTTGTAATTTGTGAAAGAGTAGCTTGTTATTTCTTTTTGTCCTATAGCCCACAACTGATAACGGTTACGTTTTCTAAAATGAGATTTTACGTTGGATCGATTGCATTTGATGGCTCTCTGTAGGCTTTTAAAGGGAGAAAACACAAGCTTTAGAAACTTTATATTTAAATCACCCCTGAATTTATAACTTAAAGTATTTTCTCCATTTACCCTTATAAAAATGAAGGAGCAGCAAATGTATGAATATGTAGAAAACCGTTAAACATAATGTGCCATAATATATTTACCTCTATTTATGATAGAGTTGTGTTGGCCCATACTTCAGAGTCAATTGCTGAGTGATAACTGTAAGCCTCAGGTTAAACTTTTCACCTATTTTAGGTAAATCCCTTTACAAGATACAGCAATGACAAAAATTCTCTTCAGACGGTCCCATCTTTCTTTACTTCACAAATTAAGTGTGGGTGGTTTTTTTTTGTTTGTTTGTTTTTTTTTAAGTTTTATTCCTACTTGCTGCAGAACTGCAGAGCAGGACATTTCTTTACAAAATCAAAATGGATCAATACT
Source organism: Amphiprion ocellaris (assembly GCF_022539595.1). Lineage (NCBI taxonomy): Eukaryota > Metazoa > Chordata > Actinopteri > Pomacentridae > Amphiprion > Amphiprion ocellaris. The sequence goes on along the minus strand of NC_072783.1, from coordinate 12,842,836 downwards.
TGTTGGACAAGAACTTCTGTAAAAAGATTCCTTTCTATCACAGCTCTGTTTGTATGTTCTTCCGTCTTTGTAAATTTGGTAGATGAATTGACCGGGTGTGTGTGTGTGTGGGTGTGTGTGTGTGTGTGTGTGTGTGTGTGTGTGTGTGTGTATGTAGATTCTTCTTCAGCCAAGTCCTTGTATTGCTAGTCCAAGTCACATCTGCTGAAGTGTAACTCTTTGTGTGTCTACGTCTGGTCTGGCTGCACTGATTAGCATTTCCACGATTTTTCCTTCATTGGAGATTTATCTACCTGAATATTTATTTTATTTATGAATCTTCCTATCAATATATAAAGACATAATAGTTGTAAGTATATTGAAGAGATACTGTGCAAGAAAAACATTTACCCTACCATCCTTCAAGTTTATTTTTTCTGCTCATGTGTTGCTGCATACCAGGCACACCCAACAGAAAATAGCTCAGCAGTTACACTGTCAACAATACTTTGAAACCTTGTCATTCTAAATATTTAGATAAAAGGTGTAACACTAATTATGAGGCAGAAGAATTTGCTCTCCTGCCTCTTCCTCTTCTGCTACTAATTCTTCTCCATATCTTCCTCCTTTTACTCCCCATTCCTGTTCTTTTGTCTTTTTCTACTCTTCCTCATTGTTTTCTTCTCCTTCTTTCTCCTCCTCCCTTTTTGTCTACTTCTTTCTCTTTCTTTGTCTTGTCCTTTCTCCATATTCTTCCTTCTACCTTTTCTGTCTTCTCCTTTCTCCTCCTCTTTCTCCGTTGTCTTCTACTTTCTCCACCTCCTTCTTCTCCTTCTTTCTCATCCTCCTTCTGTCGCCGACTCCTACTTTTCCTCCACCTTCTTTGTCTTCCTCTCCTTCAGTCTTCCTCCTCTTCTTCTCATTCTTCTTCATCTCCTCCTCCCTTTACTCCTTGTTCCTTCCCCTCCTCCTCTTTCTCTTCCTCCTTCTTTTCTTCTACTTCTTTCTCCTTCTGTCTTCTATTCCTTTTTCCTCCCTCTGATTCTTGTCCATCTTTCTCACATTTTTTTCTTCTGTCTGCTTCCTTTTCCACTTCTCTCTCTTCCTTCGCCTCCTTCTGATATCTCCTTTCTTCTCCTCTGTCTCTGTCTGCATCTCCTGCTTCCTCCTGCTCCTTCTCTGTCACTTTCTTTTTCATCTCTTCCTTCCTCTTTTCCTTGTTTATCTTTGTCCTTATTCTTTTCTTCTCCTCATTTTCCTTCCCTTTTCTCATCTTTTTGAAGATGCTTTCTTCTTTTTCCACTTGTCCTTCTACATTTATTCGCCTTTTCCCCAGTCTTTGCTTCTCCTCTTGTCGTCTCCATCTTTCTTCTCCTCCTGTCTTTTTCTCCTTTCTCCTCCTCTATTCTGTCGTCTTCTACTTCGTCATTCTCTATATTATCTTCTTTCTTCTTCACATCTTTCTCCTTTTATTGGCCTTTTCCTGTCCTCATTCTTTTCTACATTTTCTCCTGTCGTTTCATTCTTTCTCCTCGACCTTCTCTGTCCTCTTCTTCCTCCTGTTTTTCATTTTCTCCTTCTTTTCCTTATTCTTTCCTTCTCTTCTTTGTTCTTTTCCATTGCTTCCTTTTTTCCTTCATGTTCTCCTCTTCCTTCTACTACATTTCTGTCTCTTCCTCCCTTTCCTGCTTATTGTCTTCGTTTGTCCCTCTTTCTGTCTTCTCCTTTGTTCTTCTCCTCTGCCTTTTTTCTCTACTTTATTATATTCTTCTCATCCTTGTCATTTTTCCTTCCCCTACTCTTTGGTCGTCCTCCCTCATTTTCTCCTGCTGTTTCCCTTTTTCATCTTCTTTTTAATCTCTTCTTCCTGCTCCTCTTTGTTTCTTCCTCCTATTCCTCATTCTTTTTACCCTTCTGTCTCTTCTTTTTGCTGTCTTTTTCCTCTTTCCTTCCTTCTGTCTTTGTCTCCTTTGTCTTCCTCCTTCAGTCTTCTTCTCTCCTTTTTCTTCTCCTTTCTTGTCTCCTCATTCTACTACTCCCATTTTTCATCTCATCCTCCCTTTACCACTTGTTCTTCATCCTCCTCCTATGCTTCCTCAGTCTCTTCCTCTTTCTTTTCTTCTCCTTCTGTCTTGTCTTTCATCTTGTCTGACTACTTTTTCTTCATTCTTCTTCTGTCTTTCTTTTTTCTTAACACCATCTGCTTCTCCTCACTCATTCCTTTCTTTCCTTCTTTTTATTCTCATTCTTTCTCCTCCTGCTTTTAATTTTTTTCTTTTATCCTGCTTCTTCTTCTTCTTTTCTGTTCTTGTTCTTTTCCATCTCTTCCCTCATTCACTATTCTTTGTCCTCATTCTTCTCTTCTCCTGTCTCTTGGTCATTCTTTACTTCTCCTCTTTTTTCTTCTCATCAAATAAATATCGAGTACGGTAAGTATGGACTTACAGACTTGACAGTGACGTCTCTGAAGTACAAACTCCTGAGGATGGGAGGATGAATCGTGACCATTCTGCAATCTGAACATCAGTGTCCTTGATGATGTTGCATCTTGGTGGTGGACTTGCCTGTATTTTCACCTTCATTTTTACTGTATTATACCGATATTTACAATAAAAGAGCATGTACAACAACAAAATATCTGTCTATTTTCATTTGAGTACTACAGTTGGATATTAAAATATTGCCATAAAACCACTTTGAAGCTAAAGAGGAAGCAGCACAGCTATGGAGGCAGATCTGGGCAGGAAGAATCAGGATGTGGAGGAGAAGAAGGGGAGGAGCCCTGTTAGCTTGTCTCTCTAAAAACATGTTCCTTATGTTCATCTCAACCAGGCATGTCCAAGCTCCAGCCTGTGGTCAGATTTTACACAGCCGCTGTCATATAATGTATAATTTGTGGCCCGTCAGTGCTGTCAAAGAGAATACGCGTGAATGATGGCAGCAATGCTCTGTTGCCTCCCTCTGACTATGTAACTTCTCTGCGACCCTTTCCAGATGAGTTCTTAAATGGAAACTGCAGATTTTTTTTTTTTTAAAAAGAAAGGAAAGACACTACCAGTCAAAACATTCTAGTGCATATGACAACACAGGAGCAACCGGACTAAGAAGGTGAAGCAACTGGAAGCGGTCTTTGCTCCACAGCAATGATTTTTCTGTCTCAGGGAGAAAAAAGGACAATTCCTGGCAAACAAGGGACAATGCATGCCACAACTATCAGATCCTGTACGGCTGGCAGATTTGGCGTTTTTAGTTGACTAAATAAAGCATCTGAATGCGCTGAACGTGAGTCTTCAAGCATAAGATGCAGCAGTGAGCCAGTTGTCTGCACACATCAAAACCTTTGGAACCAAGCTACAACTTTTCCAAAAACACTTGTCACAAACTAAGCCTGACACTGCACATTTCTCAGCTCTACAGGAGGTAATGAACAGTTTTCCACAGGACAATATTAATACATAAACAATGAGTTTAAACAACTCTCAGCTACTGAAAATGAGATGTTGCTTTTTTCTTCTCCTTTCTCTGTGGACCCTGATGATGCTCCTCATCAACTGGAGCTCATTGAGCTGTATGTGAACTGGTTATCTGTTTTGAATTTGATAGTTGACAGACAACATTTCAGTGTCCATACTAAGTCATGTTAAAAATGAACCTATTACAATATTTATAAGCTTCCTGGAGGTTTTTTCTTTATGTAACTGGGCCCTCCCGATATGAGAAGTATTGATTTTAGGACCTGCTTATGTCTGGGTAGCTTACGTTTATTTGCATTCCCATGTGAATAAATGAAAATTGTCATACATAAAACTTATATAAAACAGTGCATTTGCATTTAGGTTTAATGGTTGAAAGAATGTCAGGCAGGGTGGTTGGCCCTCGGGCATTATCACATTATCAAATGTGATCCAGATTCAGACTGAGATATACAAGAACAACCCAGCAGAGGCAGCATTTAAAGTCTATGAAGACTTTGTATTGTACAAGTCCGGCAAGAACACATGCACCAGTAAGAGATGTAATGCAAACACGCATTACACTGAATATTGAGTACGGGGTGAACCCTAACTGCATATTCTGCTCAGTGATTGTGTACAGTGTTGCTTCGGACCTCGTGGTTCCCACTTGTGTTTCTTGCGTCCTCTTCCTGTCTCCAGGTGTGTATCAGCACCTTTCAGGCTCTGCTGTGGGTAGACATGCCATCAAGATCCTGGGCTGGGGAGAGGAGGATGGTGTTTCCTACTGGCTCTGTGTCAACTCCTGGAACACTGACTGGGGTGATAATGGTAAGCAGAGACATGTTTTTTACTACTTTCAAGTTGCACAAAATAATCACTTTCATTATAAACAGGAGCTCTTCTACACTAAGACAGTGGGATATTAGAATCACTGCAGTATAACACACCACCTGCAGCCTTAAGTGACCACACTGCTGAACCAGCATTTTTCTTACTGTGTCTCAGAAACATAACCTTCATAAAGACTTAGATTGTCTTAGACTATGACAGGGATTCTCAGATAAAACCTAAGGTAAGAAAACAAACCAGCATGTGATAAGGATATGAAGTATTTTTCATGAACAAGTCTGTGAATATTGTGTACCTTGAAAGCATATCTCTGCTATTGTGTTGCAGTAATTTCTCTTAACCCAGATTGGCTTGCATCGTATTGGAGCACAAGCCTTGCTGGTCTTAATTGACAGTGAATGAATAAATGCCTTTTTCCCACCCCTGTAGATCTGATTTCAAGTTTTGAGGTGCAGTGTCGTTACATCATCACGAGAGGGGGACACACTCCTCTTGTCTGTCATAGAACTGTGACCGCAATTTACTGCTTTTAGTCCCTTTAGAGCCGACTGATGGCTTTGCTGTCAAAAGAAAGCCCCATGTTATGTGTGCAAACGTAAAAAGTCAAGCAGCTCTATATTAAAGTTGCTCTATATTAACTAAAGTCGCTCTACAATAGTTAAAATTCCTCTATATTAGTTACAGTTGCTCTATATTAGCTAAAGTTGCTCTAAAATTGTTAATGTTGCTCTATATTAAAGTTGCTCTATGTCAGCTAAAGTCGCTCTATATAAGCTAAAATTGCTCTACAATAGTTGATGTTGCTCTATATCAAAGTTGCTCTATATTAAATAAACTCACTCTACAATAGTTAAAGTTGCTCTATATTAGTTACAGTTGCTCTATATTATTTAAAGTTGCTCTATATTAGCTAAAGTTGCTCTATATTAAAGTTGCTCTATATTAACCAAAGTCGTTCTACAATAGTTAAAGTTGCTCTATATTAGCTAAAGTTGCTCTATATTAGTTAAAGTTGCTCTATATTAGCTAAAGTTGCTCTATATCTAAGTTGCTCTATATTAGCTAAAGTTGCTCTATATTAGTTACAGTTGCTCTATATTATTTAAAGTTGCTCTATATTAGCAAAAGTTGCTCTATATTAAAGTTGCTCTACATTAGTTAAAGTTGGTCTACATTAGTTAAAGTTGCTTTACATTATTTAAAGTTGCTCCATATTAGCTAAAGTTGCTCTATATGAGCTAAAGCCGCTCTACAATAGTTAATGTGGTTCTATATTAAAGTTGCTCTATATTAACCGAAGTCACTCTACAATAGTTAAAGTTGCTCTATATTAGTTATAGTTGCTCTATATTATTTAAAATTGCTCTATATTAGTGAAAGTTGCTCTATATTAAAGTTGCTCTACATTAGTTACCGTTGCTCTACATTAGTTAAAGTTACTCTACATTAGCTGAAGTTGCTATACATTATTTAAAGTTGTTCTGTATTAATTAAACTTGCTCTATATTAGCTAACGTTGCTCTATATTAGTTAAAGTTGCTCTACAATAGTTAATGTTGCTCTATATTAAAGTTGCTCTATATTAACTAAAGTCGCTCTACAATAGTTAAAATTCCTCTATATTAGTTACAGTTGCTCTATATTAGCTAAAGTTGCTCTAAAATTGTTAATGTTGCTCTATATTAAAGTTGCTCTATATGAACTAAAGTCGCTCTACAAAAGTTAGTTACTCTATATTAAAGTTACTCTTTCAGCTAAAGTTGCTCTATATTAGCTAAAATTGCTCTACAATAGTTGATGATGCTCTATATCAAAGTTGCTCTATATTAAATAAACTTACTACAATAGTTGTACAAAAGTTGCTCTATATTAGTTACAGTTGCTCTGTATTATTTAAAGTTGCTCTGTATTCGCTAAAGTTGCTCTATATTAGCTAAAGTTGCTCTATATTAGTTAAAGTTGCTCTATATTAGCTAAAGTTGCTCTATATTAAAGTTGCTCTATATTAGCTAAAGTTGCTCTATATTAGTTACAGTTGCTCTATATTATTTAAAGTTGCTCTATATTAGCGAAAGTTGCTCTATATTAAAGTTGCTCTACATTAGTTAAAGTTGGTCTACATTAGTTAAAGTTGCTTTACATTATTTAAAGGTGCTCTATATTAGCTAAAGTTGCTCTATATGAGCTAAAGCCGCTCTACAATAGTTAATGTGGCTCTATATTAAAGTTGCTCTATATTAACCGAAGTCACTCTACAATAGTTAAAGTTGCTCTATATTAGTTATAGTTGCTCTATATTATTTAAAATTGCTCTATATTAGTGAAAGTTGCTCTATATTAAAGTTGCTCTACATTAGTTACCGTTGCTCTACATTAGTTAAAGTTACTCTACATTAGCTGAAGTTGCTTTACATTATTTAAAGTTGTTCTGTATTAATTAAACTTGCTCTATATTAGCTAACGTTGCTCTATATTAGTTAAAGTTGCTCTACAATAGTTAATGTTGCTCTATATTAAAGTTGCTCTATATTAACTAAAGTCGCTCTACAATAGTTAAAATTCCTCTATATTAGTTACAGTTGCTCTATATTAGCTAAAGTTGCTCTAAAATTGTTAATGTTGCTCTATATTAAAGTTGCTCTATATGAACTAGTCGCTCTACAAAAGTTAGTTACTCTATATTAAAGTTACTCTTTCAGCTAAAGTTGCTCTATATTAGCTAAAATTGCTCTACAATAGTTGATGATGCTCTATATCAAAGTTGCTCTATATTAAATAAACTCACTACAATAGTTGTACAAAAGTTGCTCTATATTAGTTACAGTTGCTCTGTATTATTTAAAGTTGCTCTGTATTCGCTAAAGTTGCTCTATATTAAAGTTGCTCTATATTAACTAAAGTCGCTCTACAATAGTTAAAGTTGCTCTATATTAGCTAAAGTTGCTCTATATTAGTTAAAGTTGCTCTATATTAGCTAAAGTTGCCCTATATTAAAGTTGCTCTATATTAGCTAAAGTTGCTCTATATTAGTTAAAGTTGCTTTACATTATTTAAAGGTGCTCTATATTAGCTAAAGTTGCTCTATATGAGCTAAAGCCGCTCTACAATAGTTAATGTGGCTCTATATTAAAGTTGCTCTATATTAACCGAAGTCACTCTACAATAGTTAAAGTTGCTCTATATTAGTTATAGTTGCTCTATATTATTTAAAATTGCTCTATATTAGTGAAAGTTGCTCTATATTAAAGTTGCTCTACATTAGTTACCGTTGCTCTACATTAGTTAAAGTTACTCTACATTAGCTGAAGTTGCTTTACATTATTTAAAGTTGTTCTGTATTAATTAAACTTGCTCTATATTAGCTAACGTTGCTCTATATTAGTTAAAGTTGCTCTACAATAGTTAATGTTGCTCTATATTAAAGTTGCTCTATATTAACTAAAGTCGCTCTACAATAGTTAAAATTCCTCTATATTAGTTACAGTTGCTCTATATTAGCTAAAGTTGCTCTACAATAGTTGATGATGCTCTATATCAAAGTTGCTCTATATTAAATAAACTCACTACAATAGTTGTACAAAAGTTGCTCTATATTAGTTACAGTTGCTCTGTATTATTTAAAGTTGCTCTGTATTCGCTAAAGTTGCTCTATATTAAAGTTGCTCTATATTAACTAAAGTCGCTCTACAATAGTTAAAGTTGCTCTATATTAGCTAAAGTTGCTCTATATTAGTTAAAGTTGCTCTATATTAGCTAAAGTTGCTCTATATTAAAGTTGCTCTATATTAGCTAAAGTTGCTCTATATTAGTTACAGTTGCTCTATATTATTTAAAGTTGCTCTATATTAGCGAAAGTTGCTCTATATTAAAGTTGCTCTACATTAGTTAAAGTTGGTCTACATTAGTTAAAGTTGCTTTACACTATTTAAAGGTGCTCTATATTAGCTAAAGTTGCTCTATATGAGCTAAAGCCACTCTACAATAGTTAATGTGGCTCTATATTAAAGTTGCTCTATATTAACCGAAGTCACTCTACAATAGTTAAAGTTGCTCTATATTAGTTATAGTTGCTCTATATTATTTAAAATTGCTCTATATTAGTGAAAGTTGCTCTATATTAAAGTTGCTCTACATTAGTTACCGTTGCTCTACATTAGTTAAAGTTACTCTACATTAGCTGAAGTTGCTTTACATTATTTAAAGTTGTTCTGTATTAATTAAACTTGCTCTATATTAGCTAACGTTGCTCTATATTAGTTAAAGTTGCTCTACAATAGTTAATGTTGCTCTATATTAAAGTTGCTCTATATTAAATAAAGTCACTCTACAATAGTTAAAATTCCTCTATATTAGCTACAGTTGCTCTATATTAGCTAAAGTTGCTCTAAAATCTTTAATGTTGCTCTATATTAAAGTTGCTCTATATGAACTAAAGTCGCTCTACAAAAGTTAGTTACTCTATATTAAAGTTACTCTTTCAGCTAAAGTTGCTCTATATTAGCTAAAATTGCTCTACAATAGTTGATGATGCTCTATATCAAAGTTGCTCTATATTAAATAAACTCACTACAATAGTTGTACAAAAGTTGCTCTATATTAGTTACAGTTGCTCTGTATTATTTAAAGTTGCTCTGTATTCGCTAAAGTTGCTCTATATTAAAGTTGCTCTATATTAACTAAAGTCGCTCTACAATAGTTACAGTTGCTCTATATTAGCTAAAGTTGCTCTAAAATTGTTAATGTTGCTCTATATTAAAGTTGCTCTATGTCAGCTAAAGTCGCTCTATATAAGCTAAAATTGCTCTACAATAGTTGATGTTGCTCTATATCAAAGTTGCTCTATATTAAATAAACTCACTCTACAATAGTTAAAGTTGCTCTATATTAGTTACAGTTGCTCTATATTATTTAAAGTTGCTCTATATTAGCTAAAGTTGCTCTCTATTAAAGTTGCTCTATATTAACCAAAGTCGTTCTACAATAGTTAAAGTTGCTCTATATTAGCTAAAGTTGCTCTATATTAGTTAAAGTTGCTCTATATTAGCTAAAGTTGCTCTATATTAAAGTTGCTCTATATTAGCTAAAGTTGCTCTATATTAGTTACAGTTGCTCTATATTATTTAAAGTTGCTCTATATTAGCGAAAGTTGCTCTATATTAAAGTTGCTCTACATTAGTTAAAGTTGGTCTACATTAGTTAAAGTTGCTTTACATTATTTAAAGGTGCTCTATATTAGCTAAAGTTGCTCTATATGAGCTAAAGCCGCTCTACAATAGTTAATGTGGCTCTATATTAAAGTTGCTCTATATTAACTGAAGTCACTCTACAATAGTTAAAGTTGCTCTATATTAGTTATAGTTGCTCTATATTATTTAAAATTGCTCTATATTAGCGAAAGTTGCTCTATATTAAAGTTGCTCTACATTAGTTACCGTTGCTCTACATTAGTTAGCTACTCTACATTAGCTGAAGTTCCTTTACATTATTTAAAGTTGTTCTGTATTAATTAAGCTTGCTCTATATTAGCTAACGTTGCTCGATATTAGCTAAAGTTGCTCTACAATAGTTAATGTTGCTCTATATTAAAGTTGCTCTATATTAGATAAAGCCGCTCTACAATAGTTAAAGTTGCTCTATATTAGTTACAGTTGCTCTATATTAGCGAAAGTCGCTCTATATTAGCGAAAGTTGCTCTATATTAGAGTGGCTCTATATTAGCTAAAGTCGCTGTACAATAGTTAGTATTGCTCTGTATTAAAGTTGCTCTATATCAGCTAATGATGCTCTATATTAGCTAAACTTGCTCTACAATAGTTAATGTAGAATTTTGATGGATTTGAGAATGTTGATGTATTCCCGAACGTGGACGCATTCCGGAATGTTGATGGGTTCCGGAATGTTGACGGATTCTATAACGTTGAATGATTCCAGAATGTTGATGGATTCTAGAATGTTGTTGGGTCCTGGAGTGTTGCCTTCAGCCAAGTATCCCGGAATGTTGATGTATTCCAGAATGTTGATGGATTCCGGAATGTTGATGGATTCTAGAAAGTTGATGTATTCCCAAACGTGGATGCATTCCGGAATGTTGATGGGTTCCGGAATGTTGACGGATTCTATAACGTTGATTGATTCCGGAATGTTGATGGATTCTAGAATGTTGATGTATTCCCGAACGTGGACGCATTCCGGAATGTTGATGGGTTCCGGAGTGTTGACTGATTCTATAACATTTATTGATTCCGGAATGTTGATGGATTCTACAATGTTGTTGGGTCCTGGAGTGTTGCCTTCAGCCAAGTATTCCAGATTGTTGACGGATTCTATGACGTTGATTGATTCCGGAATGTTGATGGATTCTAGAATGTTGATGTATTCCCGAACGTGGACGCATTCCGGAATGTTGATGGGTTCCGGAATGTTGACGGATTCTATAACGTTGATTGATTCCGGAATGTTGATGGATTCTAGAATGTTGGTGTATTCCCAAACGTGGACGCATTCCGGAATGTTGATGGGTTCCGGAATGTTGACGGATTCTATAATGTTGATTGATTCTGGAATGTTGATGGATTCTAGAATGTTGTTGGATCCTGGAGTGTTGCCTTCAGCCAAGTATTCCGGAATGTTGATGTATTCCAGAATGTCGATGGATTCCGGAATGTTGATGGATTCTAGAATGTTGATGTATTCTCGAATGTGTCCGGATTCTGGAATGTTGATGGATTCTAGAATGTTGATGGATTCTATAATGTTGATTGATTCTGGAATGTTGATGGATTCTAGAATGTTGTTGGATCCTGGAGTGTTGCCTTCAGCCAAGTATTCCGGAATGTTGATGTATTCCAGAATGTTGATGTATTCCGGAATGTTGATGGATTCTAGAATGTTGATGTATTCTCGAATGTGGACAGATTCCGGAATGTTGATGGATTCTAGAATGTTGATGGATTCTATAACGTTGACTGATTCCGGAATGTTGATGGATTCTACAACGTTGTTGAATTCTGAAGTGTTGCCTTCAGCCAAGTATCCCGGAATGTTGATGTATTCCAGAATGTTGATGGATTCTAGGATGTTGATCGATTCCGGAACGTTGTCATCAGCCAAGGATACCAGAATGTTGATGGATTCTAAAATGTTGTTGGATTCTGGAATGTTGTCATTAGCCAAGAATTCCAGAATGTTGATGGATTCTAGGATGTTCAGGGGTTCTGAAATTTTGATGGATTCTGTAATGTTGACGGATTCTGGAATGTTGGTGGAGTCTAGAATGTTGATGAATTCTGGAATGTTGTTTGATTGTAGATCGTTGATGGATTCTGGAATGTTGATGGATTCTAGGATGTTGATCCATTCTAGAATTTTGATGGGGTCTGGTATGTTGATGCATTCTAGAATGTTGATGTATACTAGAATGTTGATGGATTCCGGAATGTTGATGGATTCTAGAAGGTTGCCTTCAGCCAAGAAAAACAGAATGTTGATGGATTCTAGAATATTGATGTATTCTAGAATGATGATGTATTCTAGGATGTTGATGGACTCTAAAATGTTGTTGGATTCTGGAACGTTGTCTTCAGCCAAGAACTCCAGAATGTTGATGGATTCTAGAATGTTGATGTATTCTGTAATTTTGATGGATTCTAGAATGTTGACAGATTGTGGAATGTTGATGGAGCCTTGAATTTTGATGAATTCTGGAAAGTTGTTTGATTGTATGATCGTTGATGGATTCTGGAATGTTGATGGATTCTAGGATGTTGATCCATTCTAGAATTTTGACGGGTCTGGTATGTTGATGCATTCTAGAATGTTGATGTATTCTAGAATGTTGATCGATTTCGGAATGTTGATGGATTCTAGAATGTTGATAGATTCTGGAATGTTGTTTGATTGTAGTATGTTCATGGATCCTAGAATGTTGATGGATTCTTGAATGTTGATGGATTCTGGAAAGATGATGGATTCTAGAATGTTAATTGATTCCAGAACATTGTCATCAGCAAAGGTTACCAGAATGTTGATGGCTTCTAGAATGCTGATGGATTCTAGAATGTTGATGGATTCTGGAATATTGTTTGATTGGAGAATGTACATGGATTCTGCAATGTTGATGGACTCTAGGATGTTGATCGAATCTAGAATTTTGATGGATTCTGGAATGTTGATGGATTCTAGAATGTTGTTGGAATCTGCAATATTGCCTTGAGCCAAGAATACCAGAATGTTGATGGATTCCGGAATGTTGATGGATTCCGGAATGTTGATGTATTCTCGAAGGTGGACGGATTCCAGAATGTTGATGGATTCTAGAATGTTGATGGATTCTATAACGTTGATTGATTCTGGAATGTTGATAGATTCAAGAACATTGTTGGATCCTGGAGTGTTGCCTTCAGCCAAGTATCCCGGAATGTTGATGTATTCCAGAATGTTGATGGATTCCGGAATGTTGATGGATTCTAGAATGTTGATGTATTCTCGAATGTGGACGGATTCCGGAATGTTGATGGATTCTAAAATGTTGATGGATGCTATGACGTTGATTGATTCTGGAATGTTGATGGATTCTAGAATGTTGTTGGATCCTGGAGTGTTGCCTTCAGCCAAGTATCCCGGAATGTTGATGTATTAAAGAATGTTGATGGATTCTGGAATGTTTATGGATTCTAGAATGTTGATGTATTCTCGAATGTGGACGGATTCCGGAATGTTGATGGATTCTAGAATGTTGATGTATTCTCGAATGTGGACGCATTCCGGAATGTTGATGGATTGTAAAATGTTGATTGATTCTGGAATGTTGACGGATTCTAGAATGTTGATGTATTGTCGACGCATTCCGGAATGTTGATGGGTTCCGGAATCTTGACGGAATCTATAACCCATCAACATTCCGGAATGCGTCCACGTTCGGGAATACATCAACATTCTAGAATTCATCAACATTCCGGAATCCATCAACATTCTAGAATCCATCAACATTCCGGAATCAATCAACGTTACAGAATCCGTCAACATTCCGGAACCCATCAACATTCCGGAATGCGTCCACATTCGGGAATACATCAACATTCTAGAATCCATCAACATTCCGGAATACATCAACATTCTGGAATACATCAACATTCCGGGATACTTGGCTGAAGGCAACACTGCAGGACCCAACAACATTCTAGAATCCATCAACATTCCGGAATCAATCAACGTTATAGAATCAGTCAACATTCCGGAACCCATCAACATTCCGGAATGCGTCCACATTTGGGAATACATGAACATTCTAGAATCCATCAACATTCCGGAATCAATCAACGTTAATAGAAGCCGTCAACATTCCGGAGCCCATCAACATTCCGGAATTCATCAACATTCCGGAACCCATCAACATTCCGGAATGCGTCCACGTTCGGGAATACATAAACATTCTAGAATTCATCAACATTCCGGAATCCATCAACATTCTGGAATACGTCAACATTCCGGAACCCATCAACATTTCGGAAGGCGTCCACGTTCGGGATTACATCAACATTCTAGAATAGAGTATTCCAGAATGTTGATGTATTCCGGAATGTTGATGGATTCTAGAATGCTGATGTATTCCCGAATGTGGACGCATTCCGGAATGTTGATGGGTTCCGGAATGTTGACGGATTCTGTAATGTTGATTGATTCCGGAATGTTGATGGATTCTAGAATGTTCATGTATTCCCAAATGTGGGCGCATTCCGGAACGTTGATGGGTTCCGGAATGTTGACCGATTCTGTAACGTTGATTGATTCCGCAATGTTGATGGATTCTAGAATGTTGTTGTTTCCTGCAGTGTTGCCTTCAGCCAAGTATCCCGGAATTTTGATGTATTCCAGAATGTTGATGTATTCCGGAATGTTGATAGATTCTAGAATGTTGATGTATTCCCGAACGTGGACGCATTCTGGAATGTTGATGGGTTCCGGAATGTTGACGGATTCTATAACGTTGATTTATTCTGGAATGTTGATGGATTCTAGAATGTTGATGTATTACCAAACGTGGACGCATTCCGGAATGTTGATGGGTTCCGGAATGTTGATGAAATCCGGAATGTTGATGGGCTCCGGAATGTTGACGACTTCTATTAACGTTGATTGATTCCGGAATGTTGATGGATTCTAGAATGTTCATGTATTCCCAAATGTGGACGCATTCCGGAATGTTGATGGGTTCCGGAATGTTGACTGATTCTATAACGTTGATTGATTCCGGAATGTTGATGGATTCTAGAATGTTGTTGGGTCCTGCAGTGTTGCCTTCAGCCAAGTATCCCGGAATGTTGATGTATTCCAGAATGTTGATGTATTCCGGAATGTTGATGGATTCTAGAATGTTGATGTATTCCCGAATGTGGACGCATTCCGGAATGTTGATGGGTTCCGGAATGTTGACGGATTCTGTAACGTTGATTGATTCCGGAATGTTGATGGATTCTAGAATGTTCATGTATTCCAGAATGTGGACGCATTCCGGAATGTTGATGGGTTCCGGAATGTTGACTGATTCTATAACGTTGATTGATTCCGCAATGTTGATGGATTCTAGAATGTTGTTGTTTCCTGCAGTGTTGCCTTCAGCCAAGTATCCCGGAATTTTGATGTATTCCAGAATGTTGATGTATTCCGGAATGTTGATGGATTCTAGAATGTTGATGTATTCCCGAACGTGGACGCATTCCGGAATGTTGATGGGTTCCGGAATGTTGACGGATTCTATAACGTTGATTTATTCTGGAATGTTGATGGATTCTAGAATGTTGATGTATTCCCGAACGTGGACGCATTCCGGAATGTTGATGGATTCCGGAATGTTGATGAAATCCGGAATGTTGATGGGCTCCGGAATGTTGACGGCTTCTATTAACGTTGATTGATTCCGGAATGTTGATGGATTCTAGAATGTTCATGTATTCCCAAATGTGGACGCATTCCGGAATGTTGATGGGTTCCGGAATGTTGACTGATTCTACAACGTTGATTGATTCCGCAATGTTGATGGATTCTAGAATGTTGTTATTTCCTGCAGTGTTGCCTTCAGCCAAGTATCCCGGAATTTTGATGTATTCCAGAATGTTGATGTATTCCGGAATGTTGATGGATTCTAGAATGTTGATGTATTCCCGAATGTGGACGCATTCCGGAATGTTGATGGGTTCCGGGATGTTGACGGATTCTATAATGTTGATTGATTCCGGAATGTTGATGGATTCTATAATGTTCATGTATTCCCAAATGTGGACGCATTCCGGAACGTTGATGGGTTCCGGAATGTTGACTGATTCTATAACGTTGATTGATTCCGGAATGTTGATGGATTCTAGAATGTTGTTGTTTCCTGCAGTGTTGCCTTCAGCCAAGTATCCCGGAATTTTGATGTATTCCAGAATGTTGATGTATTCCGGAATGTTGATGGATTCTAGAATGTTGATGCATTCCCGAACGTGGACGCATTGCGGAATGTTGATGGGTTCCGGAATGTTGACGTACTCCAGAATGTTGATGGATTCCGGAATGTTGATGAATTCTAGAATGTTGATGTATTCCCGAACGTGGACGCATTCCGGAATGTTGATGGGTTCCGGAATGTTGACGGATTCCATAACGTTGATTTATTCTGGAATGTTGATGAATTCTAGAATGTTTATGTATTCCCGAACTTGGACGCATTCCGGAATGTTGATGGATTCCGGAATGTTGATGAATTCCGGAATGTTGATGGGCTCCGGAATGTTGACGGCTTCTATTAACGTTGATTGATTCCGGAATGTTGATGGATTCTAGAATGTTCATGTATTCCCAAATGTGGACGCATTCCGGAACGTTGATGGGTTCCGGAATGTTGACTGATTCTATAACGTTGATTGATTCCTGAATGTTGATGGATTCTAGAAAGTTGTTGGGTCCTGCAGTGTTGCCTTCAGCCAAGTATCCTGGAATGTTGATGTATTCAAGAATGTTGATGTATTCCGGAATGTTGATGGATTCTAGAATGTTGATGTATTCCCGAATGTGGACGCATTCCGGAATGTTGATGGGTTCCGGAATGTTGACGGATTCTGTAAGGTTGATTGATTCCGGAATGTTGATGGATTCTAGAATGTTGATGGATTCTGGAATGTTGATGAATTCTAGAATGTTGATGTATTCCCGAACGTGGACGCAATCCGGAATGTTGATGGGTTCCGGAATGTTGATGAATTCCGGAATGTTTATGGGTTCCGGAATGTTGACGGATTCTGTAACGTTGATTGATTCCGGAATGTTGATGGATTCTAGAATGTTCATGTATTACCAAATGTGGACGCATTCCGGAATGTTGATGGGTTCCGGAATGTTGACTGATTCTATAACGTTGATTGATTCCGGAATGTTGATGGATTCTAGAATGTTGTTGTTTCCTGCAGTATCGCCTTCAGCCAAGTATCCCGGAATTTTGATGTATTCCAGAATGTTGATGTATTCCGGAATGTTGATGGATTCTAGAATGTTGATGTATTCCCGACCGTGGACGCATTCCGGAATGTTGATGGGTTCCGGAATGTTGACGTATTCCAGAATGTTGATGGATTCCGGAATGTTGATGAATTCTAGAATGTTGATGTATTCCCGAACGTGGACGCATTCCGGAATGTTGATGGGTTCCGGAATGTTGATGAATTCCGGAAGGTTGATGGGTTCCGGAAAGTTGACGGCTTCTATAACGTTGATTGATTCCGGAATGTTGATGGATTCTAGAATGTTCATGTATTCCCAAATGTGGACGCATTCCGGAATGTTGATGGGTTCCAGAATGTTGACTGATTCTATAACGTTGATTGATTCCGGAATGTTGATGGATTCTAGAATGTTGTTGGGTCCTGCAGTGTTGCCTTCAGCCAAGTATCCCGGAATGTTGATGTATTCCAGAATGTTGATGCATTCCGGAATGTTGATGGATTCTAGAATGCTGATGTATTCCCGAATGTGGACGCATTCCGGAATGTTGATGGGTTCCGGAATGTTGACGGATTCTGTAATGTTGATTGATTCCGGAATGTTGATGGATTCTAGAATGTTCATGTATTCCCAAATGTGGGCGCATTCCGGAACGTTGATGGGTTCCGGAATGTTGACTGATTCTGTAACGTTGATTGATTCCGCAATGTTGATGGATTCTAGAATGTTGTTGTTTCCTGCAGTGTTGCCTTCAGCCAAGTATCCCGGAATTTTGATGTATTCCAGAATGTTGATGTATTCCGGAATGTTGATGGATTCTAGAATGTTGATGTATTCCCGAACGTGGACGCATTCCGGAATGTTGATGGGTTCCGGAATGTTGACGGATTCTATAACGTTGATTGATTCCGGAATGTTGATGGATTCTAGAATGTTGTTGGGTCCTGCAGTGTTGCCTTCAGCCAAGTATCCCGGAATGTTGATGTATTCCAGAATGTTGATGTATTCCGGAATGTTGATGGATTCTAGAATGCTGATGTATTCCCGAATGTGGACGCATTCCGGAATGTTGATGGGTTCCGGAATGTTGACGGATTCTGTAATGTTGATTGATTCCAGAATGTTGATGGATTCTAGAATGTTCATGTATTCCCAAATGTGGACGCATTCCGGAACGTTGATGGGTTCCGGAATGTTGACTGATTCTATAACGTTGATTGATTCCGCAATGTTGATGGATTCTAGAATGTTGTTGTTTCCTGCAGTGTTGCCTTCAGCCAAGTATCCCGGAATTTTGATGTATTCCAGAATGTTGATGTATTCCGGAATGTTGATGGATTCTAGAATGTTGATGTATTCCCGAACGTGGACGCATTCCGGAATGTTGATGGGTTCCGGAATGTTGACGTATTCCAGAATGTTGATGGATTCCGGAATGTTGATGAATTCTAGAATGTTTATGTATTCCCGAACGTGGACGCATTCCGGAATGTTGATGGGTTCCGGAATGTTGATGAATTCCGGAATGTTGATGGGCTCCGGAATGTTGACGGCTTCTATTAACGTTGATTGATTCCGGAATGTTGATGGATTCTAGAATGTTCATGTATTCCCAAATGTGGACGCATTCCGGAATGTTGATGGGTTCCGGAATGTTGACTGATGCTATAACGTTGATTGATTCCGGAATGTTGATGGATTCTAGAATGTTGATGTTTCCTGCAGTGTTGCCTTCAGCCAACTATCCCGGAATTTTGATGTATTCCAGAATGTTGATGTATTCCGGAATGTTGATGGATTCTAGAATGTTGATGTATTCCCGAATGTGGACGCATTCCGGAATGTTGATGGGTTCCGGAATGTTGACGGATTCTATAACGTTGATTTATTCTGGAATGTTGATGAATTCTAGAATGTTTATGTATTCCCGAACGTGGACGCATTCCGGAATGTTGATGGATTCCGGAATGTTGATGAATTCCGGAATGTTGATGGGCTCCGGAATGTTGACGGCTTCTATTAACGTTGATTGATTAGGGAATGTTGATGCATTCTAGAATGTTCATGTATTCCCAAATGTGGACGCATTCCGGAACGTTGATGGGTTCCGGAATGTTGACTGATTCTATAACGTTGATTGATTCCGGAATGTTGATGGATTCTAGAATGTTGTTGGGTCCTGCAGTGTTACCTTCAGCCAAGTATCCCGGAATGTTGATGTATTCCAGAATGTTGATGTATTCCGGAATGTTGATGGATTCTAGAATGTTGATGTATTCCCGAATGTGGACGCATTCCGGAATGTTGATGGGTTGCGGAATGTTGACGGATTCTGTAAGGTTGATTGATTCCGGAATGTTGATGGATTCTATAATGTTCATGTATTCCCAATTGTGGACGCATTCCGGAACGTTGATGGGTTCCGGAATGTTGACTGATTCTATAACGTTGATTGATTCCGCAATGTTGATGTATTCTAGAATGTTGTTCTTTCCTGCAGTGTTGCCTTCAGCCAAGTATCCCGGAATTTTGATGTATTCCAGAATGTTGATGTATTCCGGAATGTTGATGGATTCTAGAATGTTGATGTAATCCCGAACGTGGACGCATTCCGGAATGTTGATGGGTTCCGGAATGTTGACGGATTCCAGAATGTTGATGGATTCCGGAATGTTGATGAATTCTAGAATGTTTATGTATTCCCGAACGTGGACGCATTCCGGAATGTTGATGGGTTCCGGAATGTTGATGAATTCCGGAAAGTTGATGGGCTCCGGAATGTTGACGGCTTCTATTAACGTTGATTGATTCCGGAATGTTGATGGATTCTAGAATGTTCATGTATTCCCAAATGTGGACGCATTCCGGAATGTTGATGGGTTCCGGAATGTTGACTGATTCTATAACGTTGATTGATTCCGGAATGTTGATGGATTCTAGAATGTTGTTGGGTCCTGCAGTGTTGCCTTCAGCCAAGTATCCCGGAATGTTGATGGGTTCCGGAATGTTGATGAATTCCGGAAAGTTGATGGGCTCCGGAATGTTGACGGCTTCTATTAACGTTGATTGATTCCGGAATGTTGATGGATTCTAGAATGTTCATGTATTCCCAAATGTGGACGCATTCCGGAATGTTGATGGGTTCCGGAATGTTGACTGATTCTATAACGTTGATTGATTCCGGAATGTTGATGGATTCTAGAATGTTGTTGGGTCCTGCAGTGTTGCCTTCAGCCAAGTATCCCGGAATGTTGATGTATTCCAGAATGTTGATGTATTCCGGAATGTTGATGGATTCTAGAATGTTGATGTATTCCCGAATGTGGACGCATTCCGGAATGTTGATGGGTTCCGGAATGTTGACGGATTCTATAATGCTGATGGATTCTAGAATGTTCATGTATTCCCAAATGTGGACGCATTCCAGAATGTTGATGGGTTCCGCAATTTTACGGATTCTGTAATGTTGATTGATTCCGGAATGTTGATGGATTCTAGAATGTTCATGTATTCCCAAATGTGGACGCATTCCGGAACGTTGATGGGTTCCGGAATGTTGACTGATTCTATAACGTTGATTGATTCCGCAATGTTGATGGATTCTAGAATGTTGTTGTTTCCTGCAGTGTTGCCTTCAGCCAAGTATCCCGGAATTTTGATGTATTCCAGAATGTTGATGTATTCCGGAATGTTGATGGATTCTAGAATGTTGATGTATTCCCGAACGTGGACGCATTCCGGAATGTTGATGGGTTCCGGAATGTTGACGGATTCTATAACGTTGATTTATTCTGGAATGTTGATGGATTCTAGAATGTTGATGTATTCCCGAACGTGGACGCATTCCGGAATGTTGATGGGTTCCGGAATGTTGACGTATTCCAGAATGTTGATGGATTCCGGAATGTTGATGAATTCTAGAATGTTGATGTATTCCCGAACGTGGACGCATTCCGGAATGTTGATGGGTTCCGGAATGTTGATGAATTCCGGAATGTTGATGGGTTCCGGAATGTTGACGGATTCTGTAACGTTGATTGATTCCGGAATGTTGATGGATTCTAGAATGTTCATGTATTACCAAATGTGGACGCATTCCGGAATGTTGATGGGTTCCGGAATGTTGACTGATTCTATAACGTTGATTGATTCCGGAATGTTGATGGATTCTAGAATGTTGTTGGGTCCTGCAGTGTTGCCTTCAGCCAAGTATCCCGGAATGTTGATGTATTCCAGAATGTTGATGTATTCCGGAATGTTGATGGATTCTAGAATGTTGATGTATTCCCGAATGTGGACGCATTCCGGAATGTTGATGGGTTCCGGAATGTTGACGGATTCTATAATGCTGATGGATTCTAGAATGTTCATGTATTCCCAAATGTGGACGCATTCCGGAATGTTGATGGGTTCCGCAATTTTACGGATTCTGTAATGTTGATTGATTCCGGAATGTTGATGGATTCTAGAATGTTCATGTATTCCCAAATGTGGACGCATTCCGGAACGTTGATGGGTTCCGGAATGTTGACTGATTCTATAACGTTGATTGATTCCGCAATGTTGATGGATTCTAGAATGTTGTTGTTTCCTGCAGTGTTGCCTTCAGCCAAGTATCCCGGAATTTTGATGTATTCCAGAATGTTGATGTATTCCGGAATGTTGATGGATTCTAGAATGTTGATGTATTCCCGAACGTGGACGCATTCCGGAATGTTGATGGGTTCCGGAATGTTGACGGATTCTATAACGTTGATTTATTCTGGAATGTTGATGGATTCTAGAATGTTGATGTATTCCCGAATGTGGACGCATTCTGGAATGTTGATGGGTTCCGGAATGTTGACGGATTCTGTAAGGTTGATTGATTCCGGAATGTTGATGGATTCTAGAATGTTGATGGATTCCGGAATGTTGATGGATTCTAGAATGTTCATGTATTCCCAAATGTGGACGCATTCCGGAACGTTGATGGGTTCCGGAATGTTGACTGATTCTATAACGTTGATTGATTCCGGAATGTTGATGGATTCTAGAATGTTGTTGGGTCCTGCAGTGTTGCCTTCAGCCAAGTATCCCGGAATGTTGATGTATTCCAGAATGTTGATGTATTCCGGAATGTTGATGGATTCTAGAATGCTGATGTATTCCCGAATGTGGACGCATTCCGAAATGTTGATGGGTTCCGGAATGTTGACAGATTCTGTAATGTTGATTGATTCCGGAATGTTGATGGATTCTATAATGTTCATGTATTCCCAAATGTGGACGCATTCCGGAACGTTGATGGGTTCGGGAATGTTGACGGATTCTATAACGTTGATTTATTCTGGAATGTTGATGAATTCTAGAATGTTTATGTATTCCCGAACGTGGACGCATTCCGGAATGTTGATGGATTCCGGAATGTTGATGAATTCCGGAATGTTGATGGGCTCCGGAATGTTGACGGCTTCTATTAACGTTGATTGATTCCGGAATGTTGATGGATTCTAGAATGTTCATGTATTCCCAAATGTGGACGCATTCCGGAACGTTGATGGGTTCCGGAATGTTGACTGATTCTATAACGTTGATTGATTCCGGAATGTTGATGGATTCTAGAGTGTTGTTGGGTCCTGCAGTGTTGCCTTCAGCCAAGTATCCCGGAATGTTGATGTATTCCAGAATGTTGATGTATTCCGGAATGTTGATGGATTCTAGAATGTTGATGTATTCCCGAATGTGGACGCATTCCGGAATGTTGATGGGTTCCGGAATGTTGACGGATTCTGTAAGGTTGATTGATTCCGGAATGTTGATGGATTCTAGAATGTTGATGGATTCCGGAATGTTGATGAATTCTAGAATGTTGATGTATTCCCGAACGTGGACGCATTCCGGAACGTTGATGGGTTCCGGAATGTTGATGAATTCCGGAATGTTGATGGGTTCCGGAATGTTGACGGATTCTGTAACGTTGATTGATTCCGGAATGTTGATGGATTCTAGAATGTTCATGTATTCCCAAATGTGGACGCATTCCGGAATGTTGATGGGTTCCGGAATGTTGACTGATTCTATAACGTTGATTGATTCCGGAATGTTGATGGATTCTAGAATGTTGTTGTTTCCTGCAGTGTTGCCTTCAGCCAAGTATCCCGGAATTTTGATGTATTCCAGAATGTTGATGTATTCCGGAATGTTGATGGATTCTAGAATGTTGATGTATTCCCGAACGTGGACGCATTGCGGAATGTTGATGGGTTCCGGAATGTTGACGTATTCCAGAATGTTGATGGATTCCGGAATGTTGATGAATTCTGGAATGTTGATGTATTCCCGAACGTGGACGCATTCCGGAATGTTGATGGGTTCCGGAATGTTGACGGATTCCGTAACGTTGATTTATTCTGGAATGTTGATGAATTCTAGAATGTTTATGTATTCCCGAACATGGACGCATTCCGGAATGTTGATGGATTCCGGAATGTTGATGAATTCCGGAATGTTGATGGGCTCCGGAATGTTGACGGCTTCTAATAACGTTGATTGATTCCGGAATGTTGATGGATTCTAGAATGTTCATGTATTCCCAAATGTGGACGCATTCCGGAACGTTGATGGGTTCCGGAATGTTGACGGATTCTAAAACGTTGATTTATTCTGGAATGTTGATGGATTCTAGAATGTTGATGTATTCCCGAACATGGACGCATTCCGGAATATTGATGGGTTCCGGAATGTTGATGAATTCCTGAAGGTTGATGGGTTCCGGAAAGTTGACGGCTTCTATAACGTTGATTGATTCCGGAATGTTGATGGATTCTAGAATGTTCATGTATTCCCAAATGTGGACGCATTCCAGAATGTTGATGGGTTCCGGAATGTTGACTGATTCTATAACGTTGATTGATTCCGGAATGTTGATGGATTCTAGAATGTTGTTGGGTCCTGCAGTGTTGCCTTCAGCCAAGTATCCCGGAATGTTGATGTATTCCAGAATGTTGATGTATTCCGGAATGTTGATGGATTCTAGAATGCTGATGTATTCCCGAATATTGATGGATTCTAGAATGTTGTTGGGTCCTGCAGTGTTGCCTTCAGCCAAGTATCCCGGAATGTTGATGTATTCCAGAATGTTGATGGATTCCGGAATGTTGATGAATTCTAGAATGTTGATGTATTCCCGAACGTGGACGCATTCCGGAATGTTGATGGGTTCCGGAATGTTGATGAATTCCGGAATGTTGATGGGTTCCGGGATGTTGATGGATTCTATAACGTTGATTGATTCCGCAATGTTGATGGATTCTAGAATGTTGTTATTTCCTGCAGTGTTGCCTTCAGCCAAGTATCCCGGAATTTTGATGTATTCTATAACGTTGATTGATTCCGGAATGTTGATGGATTCTAGAATGTTCATGTATTCCCAAATGTGGACGCATTCCGGAATGTTGATGGGTTCCGGAATGTTGACTGATTCTATAACGTTGATTGATTCCGGAATGTTGATGGATTCTAGAATGTTGTTGGGTCCTGCAGTTTTGCCTTCAGCCAAGTATCCCGGAATGTTGATGTATTCCAGAATGTTGATGTATCCCGGAATGTTCATGGATTCTAGAATGCTGATGTATTCCCGAATGTGGACGCATTCCGGAATTTTGATGGGTTCCGGAATGTTGACGGATTCTGTAATGTTGATTGATTCCGGAATGTTGATGGATTCTAGAATGTTCATGTATTCCAGAATGTGGACGCATTCCGGAATGTTGATGGGTTCCGGAATGTTGACTGATTCTGTAACGTTGATTGATTCCGCAATGTTGATGGATTCTAGAATGTTGTTGTTTCCTGCAGTGTTGCCTTCAGCCAAGTATCCCGGAATTTTGATGTATTCCAGAATGTTGATGTATTCCGGAATGTTGATGGAGTCTAGAATGTTTATGTATTCCCGAACGTGGACGCATTCTGGAATGTTGATGGGTTCCGGAATGTTGACGGATTCTATAACGTTGATTTATTCTGGAATGTTGATGGATTCTAGAATGTTGATGTATTCCCGAACGTGGACGCATTCCGGAATGTTGATGGATTCCGGAATGTTGATGAAATCCGGAATGTTGATGGGCTCCGGAATGTTGACGGCTTCTATTAACGTTGATTGATTCCGGAATGTTGATGGATTCTAGAATGTTCATGTATTCCCAAATGTGGACGCATTCCGGAATGTTGATGGGTTCCGAAATGTTGACTGATTCTATAACGTTGATTGATTCCGGAATGTTGATGGATTCTAGAATGTTGTTGGGTCCTGCAGTGTTGCCTTCAGCCAAGTATCCCGGAATGTTGATGTATTCCAGAATGTTGATGTATCCCGGAATGTTCATGGATTCTAGAATGCTGATGTATTCCCGAATGTGGACGCATTCCGGAATTTTGATGGGTTCCGGAATGTTGACGGATTCTGTAATGTTGATTGATTCCGGAATGTTGATGGATTCTAGAATGTTCATGTATTCCAGAATGTGGACGCATTCCGGAATGTTGATGGGTTCCGGAATGTTGACTGATTCTATAACGTTGATTGATTCCGGAATGTTGATGGATTCTAGAATGTTGTTGTTTCCTGCAGTGTTGCCTTCAGCCAAGTATCCCGGAATTTTGATGTATTCCAGAATGTTGATGTATTCCGGAATGTTGATGGATTCTAGAATGTTGATGTATTCCCGAACGTGGACGCATTCCGGAATGTTGATGGGTTCCGGAATGTTGACGTATTCCAGAATGTTGATGGATTCCGGAATGTTGATGAATTCTAGAATGTTGATGTATTCCCGAACGTGGACGCATTCCGGAATGTTGATGGGTTCCGGAATGTTGATGAATTCCGGAAGGTTGATGGGTTCCGGAAAGTTGACGGCTTCTATAACGTTGATTGATTCCGGAATGTTGATGGATTCTAGAATGTTCATGTATTCCCAAATGTGGACGCATTCCGGAATGTTGATGGGTTCCAGAATGTTGACTGATTCTATAACGTTGATTGATTCCCGAATATTGATGGATTCTAGAATGTTGTTGGGTCCTGCAGTGTTGCCTTCAGCCAAGTATCCCGGAATGTTGATGTATTCCAGAATGTTGATGTATTCCGGAATGTTGATGGATTCTAGAATGTTGATGTATTCCCGAATGTGGACGCATTCCGGAATGTTGATGGGTTCCGGAATGTTGACGGATTCTGTAAGGTTGATTGATTCCGGAATGTTGATGGATTCTAGAATGTTGATGGATTCCGGAATGTTGATGAATTCTAGAATGTTGATGTATTCCCGAACGTGGACGCATTCCGGAATGTTGATGGGTTCCGGAATGTTGATGAATTCCGGAATGTTGATGGGTTCCGGGATGTTGATGGATTCTATAACGTTGATTGATTCCGCAATGTTGATGGATTCTAGAATGTTGTTATTTCCTGCAGTGTTGCCTTCAGCCAAGTATCCCGGAATTTTGATGTATTCGAGAATGTTGATGTATTCCGGAATGTTGATGGATTCTAGAATGTTGATGTATTCCCGTATGTGGACGCATTCCGGAATGTTGATGGCTTCCGGGATGTTGACGGATTCTATAACGTTGATTGATTCCGGAATGTTGATGGATTCTAGAATGTTCATGTATTCCCAAATGTGGACGCATTCCGGAATGTTGATGGGTTCCGGAATGTTGACTGATTCTATAACGTTGATTGATTCCGGAATGTTGATGGATTCTAGAATGTTGTTGGGTCCTGCAGTGTTGCCTTCAGCCAAGTATCCCGGAATGTTGATGTATTCCAGAATGTTGATGTATTCCGGAATGTTGATGGATTCTAGAATGCTGATGTATTCCCGAATGTGGACGCATTCCGGAATGTTGATGGGTTCCGGAATGTTGACGGATTCTGTAATGTTGATTGATTCCGGAATGTTGATGGATTCTAGAATGTTCATGTATTCCCAAATGTGGACGCATTCCGGAACGTTGATGGGTTCCGGAATGTTGACTGATTCTGTAACGTTGATTGATTCCGCAATGTTGATGGATTCTAGAATGTTGTTGTTTCCTGCAGTGTTGCCTTCAGCCAAGTATCCCGGAATTTTGATGTATTCCAGAATGTTGATGTATTCCGGAATGTTGATGGATTCTAGAATGTTGATGTATTCCCGAACGTGGACGCATTCCGGAATGTTGATGGGTTCCGGAATGTTGACTGATTCTATAACGTTGATTGATTCCGGAATGTTGATGGATTCTAGAATGTTGTTGGGTGCTGCAGTGTTGCCTTCAGCCAAGTATCCCGGAATGTTGATGTATTCCAGAATGTTGATGTATTCCGGAATGTTGATGGATTCTAGAATGCTGATGTATTCCCGAATGTGGACGCATTCCGAAATGTTGATGGGTTCCGGAATGTTGACGGATTCTGTAATGTTGATTGATTCCAGAATGTTGATGGATTCTAGAATGTTCATGTATTCCCAAATGTGGACGCATTCCGGAACGTTGATGGGTTCCGGAATGTTGACTGATTCTATAACGTTGATTGATTCCGCAATGTTGATGGATTCTAGAATGTTGTTGTTTCCTGCAGTGTTGCCTTCAGCCAAGTATCCCGGAATTTTGATGTATTCCAGAATGTTGATGTATTACGGAATGTTGATGGATTCTAGAATGTTGATGTATTCCCGAACGTGGACGCATTCCGGAATGTTGATGGGTTCCGGAATGTTGACGTATTCCAGAATGTTGATGGATTCCGGAATGTTGATGAATTCTAGAATGTTTATGTATTCCCGAACGTGGACGCATTCCGGAATGTTGATGGGTTCCGGAATGTTGATGAATTCCGGAATGTTGATGGGCTCCGGAATGTTGACGGCTTCTATTAACGTTGATTGATTCCGGAATGTTGATGGATTCTAGAATGTTCATGTATTCCCAAATGTGGACGCATTCCGGAATGTTGATGGGTTCCGGAATGTTGACTGATGCTATAACGTTGATTGATTCCGGAATGTTGATGGATTCTAGAATGTTGATGTTTCCTGCAGTGTTGCCTTCAGCCAACTATCCCGGAATTTTGATGTATTCCAGAATGTTGATGTATTCCGGAATGTTGATGGATTCTAGAATGTTGATGTATTCCCGAACGTGGACGCATTCCGGAATGTTGATGGGTTCCGGAATGTTGACGGATTCTATAACGTTGATTTATTCTGGAATGTTGATGAATTCTAGAATGTTTATGTATTCCCGAACGTGGACGCATTCCGGAATGTTGATGGATTCCGGAATGTTGATGAATTCCGGAATGTTGATGGGCTCCGGAATGTTGACGGCTTCTATTAACGTTGATTGATTAGGGAATGTTGATGCATTCTAGAATGTTCATGTATTCCCAAATGTGGACGCATTCCGGAACGTTGATGGGTTCCGGAATGTTGACTGATTCTATAACGTTGATTGATTCCGGAATGTTGATGGATTCTAGAATGTTGTTGGGTCCTGCAGTGTTACCTTCAGCCAAGTATCCCGGAATGTTGATGTATTCCAGAATGTTGATGTATTCCGGAATGTTGATGGATTCTAGAATGTTGATGTATTCCCGAATGTGGACGCATTCCGGAATGTTGATGGGTTGCGGAATGTTGACGGATTCTGTAAGGTTGATTGATTCCGGAATGTTGATGGATTCTATAATGTTCATGTATTCCCAATTGTGGACGCATTCCGGAACGTTGATGGGTTCCGGAATGTTGACTGATTCTATAACGTTGATTGATTCCGCAATGTTGATGTATTCTAGAATGTTTATGTATTCAAGAACGTGGACGCATTCCGGAATGTTGATGGGTTCCGGAATGTTGATGAATTCCGGAAAGTTGATGGGCTCCGGAATGTTGACGGCTTCTATTAACGTTGATTGATTCCGGAATGTTGATGGATTCTAGAATGTTCATGTATTCCCAAATGTGGACGCATTCCGGAATGTTGATGGGTTCCGGAATGTTGACTGATTCTATAACGTTGATTGATTCCGGAATGTTGATGGATTCTAGAATGTTGTTGGGTCCTGCAGTGTTGCCTTCAGCCAAGTATCCCGGAATGTTGATGTATTCCAGAATGTTGATGTATTCCGGAATGTTGATGGATTCTAGAATGTTGATGTATTCCCGAATGTGGACGCATTCCGGAATGTTGATGGGTTCCGGAATGTTGACGGATTCTATAATGCTGATGGATTCTAGAATGTTCATGTATTCCCAAATGTGGACGCATTCCGGAATGTTGATGGGTTCCGCAATTTTACGGATTCTGTAATGTTGATTGATTCCGGAATGTTGATGGATTCTAGAATGTTCATGTATTCCCAAATGTGGACGCATTCCGGAACGTTGATGGGTTCCGGAATGTTGACTGATTCTATAACGTTGATTGATTCCGCAATGTTGATGGATTCTAGAATGTTGTTGTTTCCTGCAGTGTTGCCTTCAGCCAAGTATCCCGGAATTTTGATGTATTCCAGAATGTTGATGTATTCCGGAATGTTGATGGATTCTAGAATGTTGATGTATTCCCGAACGTGGACGCATTCCGGAATGTTGATGGGTTCCGGAATGTTGACGGATTCTATAACGTTGATTTATTCTGGAATGTTGATGGATTCTAGAATGTTGATGTAATCCCGAACGTGGACGCCTTCCGAAATGTTGATGGGTTCCGGAATGTTGACGTATTCCAGAATGTTGATGGATTCCGGAATGTTGATGAATTCTAGAATGTTGATGTATTCCCGAACGTGGACGCATTCCGGAATGTTGATGGATTCCGGAATGTTGATGAATTCCGGAATGTTGATGGGCTCCGGAATGTTGACGGCTTCTATTAACGTTGATTGATTCCGGAATGTTGATGGATTCTAGAATGTTCATGTATTCCCAAATGTGGACGCATTCCGGAATGTTGATGGGTTCCGGAATGTTGACTGATTCTATAACGTTGATTGATTCCGGAATGTTGATGGATTCTAGAATGTTGTTGGGTCCTGCAGTGTTGCCTTCAGCCAAGTATCCCGGAATGTTGATGTATTCCAGAATGTTGATGTATCCCGGAATGTTCATGGATTCTAGAATGCTGATGTATTCCCGAATGTGGACGCATTCCGGAATTTTGATGGGTTCCGGAATGTTGACGGATTCTGTAATGTTGATTGATTCCGGAATGTTGATGGATTCTAGAATGTTCATGTATTCCAGAATGTGGACGCATTCCGGAATGTTGATGGGTTCCGGAATGTTGACTGATTCTATAACGTTGATTGATTCCGGAATGTTGATGGATTCTAGAATGTTGTTGTTTCCTGCAGTATCGCCTTCAGCCAAGTATCCCGGAATTTTGATGTATTCCAGAATGTTGATGTATTCCGGAATGTTGATGGATTCTAGAATGTTGATGTATTCCCGACCGTGGACGCATTCCGGAATGTTGATGGGTTCCGGAATGTTGACGTATTCCAGAATGTTGATGGATTCCGGAATGTTGATGAATTCTAGAATGTTGATGTATTCCCGAACGTGGACGCATTCCGGAATGTTGATGGGTTCCGGAATGTTGATGAATTCCGGAAGGTTGATGGGTTCCGGAAAGTTGACGGCTTCTATAACGTTGATTGATTCCGGAATGTTGATGGATTCTAGAATGTTCATGTATTCCCAAATGTGGACGCATTCCGGAATGTTGATGGGTTCCAGAATGTTGACTGATTCTATAACGTTGATTGATTCCGGAATGTTGATGGATTCTAGAATGTTGTTGGGTCCTGCAGTGTTGCCTTCAGCCAAGTATCCCGGAATGTTGATGTATTCCAGAATGTTGATGTATTCCGGACTGTTGATGGATTCTAGAATGCTGATGTATTCCCGAATATTGATGGATTCTAGAATGTTGTTGGGTCCTGCAGTGTTGCCTTCAGCCAAGTATCCCGGAATTTTGATGTATTCGAGAATGTTGATGTATTCCGGAATGTTGATGGATTCTAGAATGTTGATGTATTCCCGTATGTGGACGCATTCCGGAATGTTGATGGCTTCCGGGATGTTGACGGATTCTATAACGTTGATTGATTCCGGAATGTTGATGGATTCTAGAATGTTCATGTATTCCCAAATGTGGACGCATTCCGGAATGTTGATGGGTTCCGGAATGTTGACTGATTCTATAACGTTGATTGATTCCGGAATGTTGATGGATTCTAGAATGTTGTTGGGTCCTGCAGTGTTGCCTTCAGCCAAGTATCCCGGAATGTTGATGTATTCCAGAATGTTGATGTATTCCGGAATGTTGATGGATTCTAGAATGCTGATGTATTCCCGAATGTGGACGCATTCCGGAATGTTGATGGGTTCCGGAATGTTGACGGATTCTGTAATGTTGATTGATTCCGGAATGTTGATGGATTCTAGAATGTTCATGTATTCCCAAATGTGGGCGCATTCCGGAACGTTGATGGGTTCCGGAATGTTGACTGATTCTGTAACGTTGATTGATTCCGCAATGTTGATGGATTCTAGAATGTTGTTGTTTCCTGCAGTGTTGCCTTCAGCCAAGTATCCCGGAATTTTGATGTATTCCAGAATGTTGATGTATTCCGGAATGTTGATGGATTCTAGAATGTTGATGTATTCCCGAACGTGGACGCATTCCGGAATGTTGATGGGTTCCGGAATGTTGACGGATTCTATAACGTTGATTGATTCCGGAATGTTGATGGATTCTAGAATGTTGTTGGGTCCTGCAGTGTTGCCTTCAGCCAAGTATCCCGGAATGTTGATGTATTCCAGAATGTTGATGTATTCCGGAATGTTGATGGATTCTAGAATGCTGATGTATTCCCGAATGTGGACGCATTCCGAAATGTTGATGGGTTCCGGAATGTTGACGGATTCTGTAATGTTGATTGATTCCAGAATGTTGATGGATTCTAGAATGTTCATGTATTCCCAAATGTGGACGCATTCCGGAACGTTGATGGGTTCCGGAATGTTGACTGATTCTATAACGTTGATTGATTCCGCAATGTTGATGGATTCTAGAATGTTGTTGTTTCCTGCAGTGTTGCCTTCAGCCAAGTATCCCGGAATTTTGATGTATTCCAGAATGTTGATGTATTCCGGAATGTTGATGGATTCTAGAATGTTGATGTATTCCCGAACGTGGACGCATTCCGGAATGTTGATGGGTTCCGGAATGTTGACGTATTCCAGAATGTTGATGGATTCCGGAATGTTGATGAATTCTAGAATGTTTATGTATTCCCGAACGTGGACGCATTCCGGAATGTTGATGGGTTCCGGAATGTTGATGAATTCCGGAATGTTGATGGGCTCCGGAATGTTGACGGCTTCTATTAACGTTGATTGATTCCGGAATGTTGATGGATTCTAGAATGTTCATGTATTCCCAAATGTGGACGCATTCCGGAATGTTGATGGGTTCCGGAATGTTGACTGATTCTATAACGTTGATTGATTCCGCAATGTTGATGGATTCTAGAATGTTGTTGTTTCCTGCAGTGTTGCCTTCAGCCAACTATCCCGGAATTTTGATGTATTCCAGAATGTTGATGTATTCCGGAATGTTGATGGATTCTAGAATGTTGATGTATTCCCGAACGTGGACGCATTCCGGAATGTTGATGGGTTCCGGAATGTTGACGGATTCTATAACGTTGATTTATTCTGGAATGTTGATGAATTCTAGAATGTTTATGTATTCCCGAACGTGGACGCATTCCGGAATGTTGATGGATTCCGGAATGTTGATGAATTCCGGAATGTTGATGGGCTCCGGAATGTTGACGGCTTCTATTAACGTTGATTGATTAGGGAATGTTGATGCATTCTAGAATGTTCATGTATTCCCAAATGTGGACGCATTCCGGAACGTTGATGGGTTCCGGAATGTTGACTGATTCTATAACGTTGATTGATTCCGGAATGTTGATGGATTCTAGAATGTTGTTGGGTCCTGCAGTGTTACCTTCAGCCAAGTATCCCGGAATGTTGATGTATTCCAGAATGTTGATGTATTCCGGAATGTTGATGGATTCTAGAATGTTGATGTATTCCCGAATGTGGACGCATTCCGGAATGTTGATGGGTTGCGGAATGTTGACGGATTCTGTAAGGTTGATTGATTCCGGAATGTTGATGGATTCTATAATGTTCATGTATTCCCAATTGTGGACGCATTCCGGAACGTTGATGGGTTCCGGAATGTTGACTGATTCTATAACGTTGATTGATTCCGCAATGTTGATGTATTCTAGAATGTTGTTCTTTCCTGCAGTGTTGCCTTCAGCCAAGTATCCCGGAATTTTGATGTATTCCAGAATGTTGATGTATTCCGGAATGTTGATGGATTCTAGAATGTTGATGTAATCCCGAACGTGGACGCATTCCGGAATGTTGATGGGTTCCGGAATGTTGACGGATTCCAGAATGTTGATGGATTCCGGAATGTTGATGAATTCTAGAATGTTTATGTATTCCCGAACGTGGACGCATTCCGGAATGTTGATGGGTTCCGGAATGTTGATGAATTCCGGAATGTTGATGGGCTCCGGAATGTTGACGGCTTCTATTAACGTTGATTGATTCCGGAATGTTGATGGATTCTAGAATGTTCATGTATTCCCAAATGTGGACGCATTCCGGAATGTTGATGGGTTCCGGAATGTTGACTGATTCTATAACGTTGATTGATTCCGGAATGTTGATGGATTCTAGAATGTTGTTGGGTCCTGCAGTGTTGCCTTCAGCCAAGTATCCCGGAATGTTGATGTATTCCAGAATGTTGATGTATTCCGGAATGTTGATGGATTCTAGAATGTTGATGTATTCCCGAATGTGGACGCATTCCGGAATGTTGATGGGTTCCGGAATGTTGACGGATTCTATAATGCTGATGGATTCTAGAATGTTCATGTATTCCCAAATGTGGACGCATTCCGGAATGTTGATGGGTTCCGCAATTTTACGGATTCTGTAATGTTGATTGATTCCGGAATGTTGATGGATTCTAGAATGTTCATGTATTCCCAAATGTGGACGCATTCCGGAACGTTGATGGGTTCCGGAATGTTGACTGATTCTATAACGTTGATTGATTCCGCAATGTTGATGGATTCTAGAATGTTGTTGTTTCCTGCAGTGTTGCCTTCAGCCAAGTATCCCGGAATTTTGATGTATTCCAGAATGTTGATGTATTCCGGAATGTTGATGGATTCTAGAATGTTGATGTATTCCCGAACGTGGACGCATTCCGGAATGTTGATGGGTTCCGGAATGTTGACGGATTCTATAACGTTGATTTATTCTGGAATGTTGATGGATTCTAGAATGTTGATGTAATCCCGAACGTGGACGCATTCCGGAATGTTGATGGGTTCCGGAATGTTGACGTATTCCAGAATGTTGATGGATTCCGGAATGTTGATGAATTCTAGAATGTTGATGTATTCCCGAACGTGGACGCATTCCGGAATGTTGATGGGTTCCGGAATGTTGATGAATTCCGGAATGTTGATGGGTTCCGGAATGTTGACGGATTCTGTAACGTTGATTGATTCCGGAATGTTGATGGATTCTAGAATGTTCATGTATTACCAAATGTGGACGCATTCCGGAATGTTGATGGGTTCCGGAATGTTGACTGATTCTATAACGTTGATTGATTCCGGAATGTTGATGGATTCTAGAATGTTGTTGGGTCCTGCAGTGTTGCCTTCAGCCAAGTATCCCGGAATGTTGATGTATTCCAGAATGTTGATGTATTCCGGAATGTTGATGGATTCTAGAATGTTGATGTATTCCCGAATGTGGACGCATTCCGGAATGTTGATGGGTTCCGGAATGTTGACGGATTCTATAATGCTGATGGATTCTAGAATGTTCATGTATTCCCAAATGTGGACGCATTCCGGAATGTTGATGGGTTCCGCAATTTTACGGATTCTGTAATGTTGATTGATTCCGGAATGTTGATGGATTCTAGAATGTTCATGTATTCCCAAATGTGGACGCATTCCGGAACGTTGATGGGTTCCGGAATGTTGACTGATTCTATAACGTTGATTGATTCCGCAATGTTGATGGATTCTAGAATGTTGTTGTTTCCTGCAGTGTTGCCTTCAGCCAAGTATCCCGGAATTTTGATGTATTCCAGAATGTTGATGTATTCCGGAATGTTGATGGATTCTAGAATGTTGATGTATTCCCGAACGTGGACGCATTCCGGAATGTTGATGGGTTCCGGAATGTTGACGGATTCTATAACGTTGATTTATTCTGGAATGTTGATGGATTCTAGAATGTTGATGTAATCCCGAACGTGGACGCATTCCGGAATGTTGATGGGTTCCGGAATGTTGACGTATTCCAGAATGTTGATGGATTCCGGAATGTTGATGAATTCTAGAATGTTGATGTATTCCCGAACGTGGACGCATTCCGGAATGTTGATGGGTTCCGGAATGTTGATGAATTCCGGAATGTTGATGGGTTCCGGAATGTTGACGGATTCTGTAACGTTGATTGATTCCGGAATGTTGATGGATTCTAGAATGTTCATGTATTACCAAATGTGGACGCATTCCGGAATGTTGATGGGTTCCGGAATGTTGACTGATTCTATAACGTTGATTGATTCCGGAATGTTGATGGATTCTAGAATGTTGTTGTTTCCTGCAGTGTTGCCTTCAGCCAAGTATCCCGGAATTTTGATGTATTCCAGAATGTTGATGTATTCCGGAATGTTGATGGATTCTAGAATGTTGATGTATTCCCGAACGTGGACGCATTCCGGAATGTTGATGGGTTCCGGAATGTTGACGTATTCCAGAATGTTGATGGATTCCGGAATGTTGATGAATTCTAGAATGTTGATGTATTCCCGAACGTGGACGCATTCCGGAATATTGATGGGTTCCGGAATGTTGATGAATTCCGGAAGGTTGATGGGTTCCGGAAAGTTGACGGCTTCTATAACGTTGATTGATTCCGGAATGTTGATGGATTCTAGAATGTTCATGTATTCCCAAATGTGGACGCATTCCGGAATGTTGATGGGTTCCGGAATGTTGACTGATTCTATAACGTTGATTGATTCCGGAATGTTGATGGATTCTAGAATGTTGTTGGGTCCTGCAGTGTTGCCTTCAGCCAAGTATCCCGGAATGTTGATGTATTCCAGAATGTTGATGTATTCCGGAATGTTGATGGATTCTAGAATGTTGATGTATTCCCGAATGTGGACGCATTCTGGAATGTTGATGGGTTCCGGAATGTTGACGGATTCTGTAAGGTTGATTGATTCCGGAATGTTGATGGATTCTAGAATGTTGATGGATTCCGGAATGTTGATGGATTCTAGAATGTTCATGTATTCCCAAATGTGGACGCATTCCGGAACGTTGATGGGTTCCGGAATGTTGACTGATTCTATAACGTTGATTGATTCCGGAATGTTGATGGATTCTAGAATGTTGTTGGGTCCTGCAGTGTTGCCTTCAGCCAAGTATCCCGGAATGTTGATGTATTCCAGAATGTTGATGTATTCCGGAATGTTGATGGATTCTAGAATGCTGATGTATTCCCGAATGTGGACGCATTCCGAAATGTTGATGGGTTCCGGAATGTTGACGGATTCTGTAATGTTGATTGATTCCGGAATGTTGATGGATTCTAGAATGTTCATGTATTCCCAAATGTGGACGCATTCCGGAACGTTGATGGGTTCCGGAATGTTGACTGATTCTATAACGTTGATTGATTCCGCAATGTTGATGGATTCTAGAATGTTGTTGTTTCCTGCAGTGTTGCCTTCAGCCAAGTATCCCGGAATTTTGATGTATTCCAGAATGTTGATGTATTCCGGAATGTTGATGGATTCTAGAATGTTGATGTATTCCCGAACTGTGGACGCATTCCGGAATGTTGATGGGTTCCGGAATGTTGACTGATTCTATAACGTTGATTGATTCCGGAATGTTGATGGATTCTAGAATGTTGTTGGTTCCTGCAGTGTTGCCTTCAGCCAAGTATCCCGGAATGTTGATGTATTCCAGAATGTTGATGTATTCCGGAATGTTGATGGATTCTAGAATGTTGATGTATTCCCGAATGTGGACGCATTCCGGAATGTTGATGGGTTCCGGAATGTTGACGGATTCTGTAAGGTTGATTGATTCCGGAATGTTGATGGATTCTAGAATGTTGATGGATTCCGGAATGTTGATGAATTCTAGAATGTTGATGTATTCCCGAACGTGGACGCATTCCGGAATGTTGATGGGTTCCGGAATGTTGATGAATTCCGGAATGTTGATGGGTTCCGGGATGTTGATGGATTCTATAACGTTGATTGATTCCGCAATGTTGATGGATTCTAGAATGTTGTTATTTCCTGCAGTGTTGCCTTCAGCCAAGTATCCCGGAATTTTCATGTATTCCAGAATGTTGATGTATTCCGGAATGTTGATGGATTCTAGAATGTTGATGTATTCGCGTATGTGGACGCATTCCGGAATGTTGATGGCTTCCGGGATGTTGACGGATTCTATAACGTTGATTGATTCCGGAATGTTGATGGATTCTAGAATGTTCATGTATTCCCAAATGTGGACGCATTCCGGAATGTTGATGGGTTCCGGAATGTTGACTGATTCTATAACGTTGATTGATTCTGGAATGTTGATGGATTCTAGAATGTTGTTGGGTCCTGCAGTGTTGCCTTCAGCCAAGTATCCCGGAATGTTGATGTATTCCAGAATGTTGATGTATTCCGGAATGTTGATGGATTCTAGAATGCTGATGTATTCCCGAATGTGGACGCATTCCGGAATGTTGATGGGTTCCGGAATGTTGACGGATTCTGTAATGTTGACGGATTCTGTAATGTTGATTGATTCCGGAATGTTGATGGATTCTAGAATGTTCATGTATTCCCAAATGTGGGCGCATTCCGGAACGTTGATGGGTTCCGGAATGTTGACTGATTCTGTAACGTTGATTGATTCCGCAATGTTGATGGATTCTAGAATGTTGTTGTTTCCTGCAGTGTTGCCTTCAGCCAAGTATCCCGGAATTTTGATGTATTCCAGAATGTTGATGTATTCCGGAATGTTGATGGATTCTAGAATGTTGATGTATTCCCGAACGTGGACGCATTCCGGAATGTTGATGGGTTCCGGGATGTTGACGGATTCTATAACGTTGATTGATTCCGGAATGTTGTTGGATTCTAGAATGTTGTTGGGTGCTGCAGTGTTGCCTTCAGCCAAGTATCCCGGAATGTTGATGTATTCCAGAATGTTGATGTATTCCGGAATGTTGATGGATTCTAGAATGTTGATGTATTCCCGAACGTGGACGCATTCCGGAATGTTGATGGGTTCCGGAATGTTGACGTATTCCAGAATGTTGATGGATTCCGGAATGTTGATGAATTCTAGAATGTTTATGTATTCCCGAACGTGGACGCATTCCGGAATGTTGATGGGTTCCGGAATGTTGATGAATTCCGGAATGTTGATGGGCTCCGGAATGTTGACGGCTTATATTAACGTTGATTGATTCCGGAATGTTGATGGATTCTAGAATGTTCATGTATTCCCAAATGTGGACGCATTCCGGAATGTTGATGGGTTCCGGAATGTTGACGGATTCTATAATGCTGATGGATTCTAGAATGTTCATGTATTCCCAAATGTGGACGCATTCCGGAATGTTGATGGGTTCCGCAATTTTACGGATTCTGTAATGTTGATTGATTCCGGAATGTTGATGGATTCTAGAATGTTCATGTATTCCCAAATGTGGACGCATTCCGGAACGTTGATGGGTTCCGGAATGTTGACTGATTCTATAACGTTGATTGATTCCGGAATGTTGATGGATTCTAGAATGTTGTTGGGTCCTGCAGTGTTGCCTTCAGCCAAGTATCCCGGAATGTTGATGTATTCCAGAATGTTGATGTATTCCGGAATGTTGATGGATTCTAGAATGCTGATGTATTCCCGAATGTGGACGCATTCCGAAATGTTGATGGGTTCCGGAATGTTGACGGATTCTGTAATGTTGATTGATTCCGGAATGTTGATGGATTCTAGAATGTTCATGTATTCCCAAATGTGGACGCATTCCGGAACGTTGATGGGTTCCGGAATGTTGACTGATTCTATAACGTTGATTGATTCCGCAATGTTGATGGATTCTAGAATGTTGTTGTTTCCTGCAGTGTTGCCTTCAGCCAAGTATCCCGGAATTTTGATGTATTCCAGAATGTTGATGTATTCCGGAATGTTGATGGATTCTAGAATGTTGATGTATTCCCGAACGTGGACGCATTCCGGAATGTTGATGGGTTCCGGAATGTTGACGGATTCTATAACGTTGATTTATTCTGGAATGTTGATGGATTCTAGAATGTTGATGTAATCCCGAACGTGGACGCCTTCCGAAATGTTGATGGGTTCCGGAATGTTGACGTATTCCAGAATGTTGATGGATTCCGGAATGTTGATGAATTCTAGAATGTTTATGTATTCCCGAACGTGGACGCATTCCGGAATGTTGATGGGCTCCGGAATGTTGACGGCTTCTATTAACGTTGATTGATTCCGGAATGTTGATGGATTCTAGAATGTTCATGTATTCCCAAATGTGGACGCATTCCGGAATGTTGATGGGTTCCGGAATGTTGACTGATTCTATAACGTTGATTGATTCCGGAATGTTGATGGATTCTAGAATGTTGTTGTTTCCTGCAGTGTTGCCTTCAGCCAAGTATCCCGGAATTTTGATGTATTCCAGAATGTTGATGTATTCCGGAATGTTGATGGATTCTAGAATGTTGATGTATTCCCGAACGTGGACGCATTCCGGAATGTTGATGGGTTCCGGAATGTTGACGTATTCCAGAATGTTGATGGATTCCGGAATGTTGATGAATTCTAGAATGTTGATGTATTCCCGAACGTGGACGCATTCCGGAATATTGATGGGTTCCGGAATGTTGATGAATTCCGGAAGGTTGATGGGTTCCGGAAAGTTGACGGCTTCTATAACGTTGATTGATTCCGGAATGTTGATGGATTCTAGAATGTTGTTGGGTCCTGCAGTGTTGCCTTCAGCCAAGTATCCCGGAATGTTGATGTATTCCAGAATGTTGATGTATTCCGGACTGTTGATGGATTCTAGAATGCTGATGTATTCCCGAATATTGATGGATTCTAGAATGTTGTTGGGTCCTGCAGTGTTGCCTTCAGCCAAGTATCCCGGAATGTTGATGTATTCCAGAATGTTGATGTATTCCGGAATGTTGATGGATTCTAGAATGCTGATGTATTCCCGAATGTGGACGCATTCCGGAATGTTGATGGGTTCCGGAATGTTGACGGATTCTGTAAGGTTGATTGATTCCGGAATGTTGATGGATTCTAGAATGTTGATGGATTCCGGAATGTTGATGAATTCTAGAATGTTGATGTATTCCCGAACGTGGACGCATTCCGGAATGTTGATGGGTTCCGGAATGTTGATGAATTCCGGAATGTTGATGGGTTCCGGGATGTTGATGGATTCTATAACGTTGATTGATTCCGCAATGTTGATGGATTCTAGAATGTTGTTATTTCCTGCAGTGTTGCCTTCAGCCAAGTATCCCGGAATTTTGATGTATTCCAGAATGTTGATGTATTCCGGAATGTTGATGGATTCTAGAATGTTGATGTATTCCCGAACGTGGACGCATTCCGGAATGTTGATGGGTTCCGGAATGTTGACGGATTCTATAACGTTGATTTATTCTGGAATGTTGATGAATTCTAGAATGTTTATGTATTCCCGAACGTGGACGCATTCCGGAATGTTGATGGATTCCGGAATGTTGATGAATTCCGGAATGTTGATGGGCTCCAGAATGTTGACGGCTTCTATTAACGTTGATTGATTAGGGAATGTTGATGCATTATAGAATGTTCATGTATTCCCAAATGTGGACGCATTCCGGAACATTGATGGGTTCCGGAATGTTGACTGATTCTATAACGTTGATTGATTCCGGAATGTTGATGGATTCTAGAATGTTGTTGGGTCCTGCAGTGTTGCCTTCAGCCAAGTATCCCGGAATGTTGATGTATTCCAGAATGTTGATGTATTCCGGAATGTTGATGGATTCTAGAATGTTGATGTATTCCCGAATGTGGACGCATTCCGGAATGTTGATGGGTTGCGGAATGTTGACGGATTCTGTAAGGTTGATTGATTCCGGAATGTTGATGGATTCTAGAATGTTGATGGATTCCGGAATGTTGATGAATTCTAGAATGTTGATGTATTCCCGAACGTGGACGCATTCCGGAATGTTGATGGGTTCCGGAATGTTGACGTATTCCAGAATGTTGATGGATTCCGGAATGTTGATGGATTCTAGAATGTTGATGTATTCCCGAACGTGGACGCATTCCGGAATATTGATGGGTTCCGGAATGTTGATGAATTCCGGAAGGTTGATGGGTTCCGGAAAGTTGACGGCTTCTATAACGTTGATTGATTCCGGAATGTTGATGGATTCTAGAATGTTCATGTATTCCCAAATGTGGACGCATTCCGGAATGTTGATGGGTTCCGGAATGTTGACTGATTCTATAACGTTGATTGATTCCGGAATGTTGATGGATTCTAGAATGTTGTCTGGTCCTGCAGTGTTGCCTTCAGCCAAGTATCCCAGAATGTTGATGTATTCCAGAATGTTGATGTATTCCGGAATGTTGATGGATTCTAGAATGTTGATGTATTCCCGAATGTGGACGCATTCCGGAATGTGGATGGGTTCCGGGATGTTGACGGATTCTATAACGTTGATTGATTCCGGAATGTTGATGGATTCTATAATGTTCATGTATTCCCAATTGTGGACGCATTCCGGAACGTTGATGGGTTCCGGAATGTTGACTGATTCTATAACGTTGATTGATTCCGCAATGTTGATGTATTCTAGAATGTTGTTCTTTCCTGCAGTGTTGCCTTCAGCCAAGTATCCCGGAATTTTGATGTATTCCAGAATGTTGATGTATTCCGGAATGTTGATGGATTCTAGAATGTTGATGTAATCCCGAACGTGGACGCATTCCGGAATGTTGATGGGTTCTGGAATGTTGACGGATTCCAGAATGTTGATGGATTCCGGAATGTTGATGAATTCTAGAATGTTTATGTATTCCCGAACGTGGACGCATTCCGGAATGTTGATGGGTTCCGGAATGTTGATGAATTCCGGAATGTTGATGGGCTCCGGAATGTTGACGGCTTCTATTAACGTTGATTGATTCCGGAATGTTGATGGATTCTAGAATGTTCATGTATTCCCAAATGTGGACGCATTCCGGAATGTTGATGGGTTCCGGAATGTTGACTGATTCTATAATGTTGATTGATTCCGGAATGTTGATGGATTCTAGAATGTTGTTGGGTCCTGCAGTGTTGCCTTCAGCCAAGTATCCCGGAATGTTGATGTATTCCAGAATGTTGATGTATTCCGGAATGTTGATGGATTCTAGAATGTTGATGTATTCCCGAATGTGGACGCATTCCGGAATGTTGATGGGTTCCGGAATGTTGACGGATTCTATAATGCTGATGGATTCTAGAATGTTCATGTATTCCCAAATGTGGACGCATTCCGGAATGTTGATGGGTTCCGCAATTTTACGGATTCTGTAATGTTGATTGATTCCGGAATGTTGATGGATTCTAGAATGTTCATGTATTCCCAAATGTGGACGCATTCCGGAACGTTGATGGGTTCCGGAATGTTGACTGATTCTATAACGTTGATTGATTCCGCAATGTTGATGGATTCTAGAATGTTGTTGTTTCCTGCAGTGTTGCCTTCAGCCAAGTATCCCGGAATTTTGATGTATTCCAGAATGTTGATGTATTCCGGAATGTTGATGGATTCTAGAATGTTGATGTATTCCCGAACGTGGACGCATTCCGGAATGTTGATGGGTTCCGGAATGTTGACTGATTCTATAACGTTGATTGATTCCGCAATGTTGATGGATTCTAGAATGTTGTTGTTTCCTGCAGTGTTGCCTTCAGCCAACTATCACGGACTTTTGATGTATTAAAGAATGTTGATGTATTCCGGAATGTTGATGGATTCTAGAATGTTGATGTATTCCCGAATGTGGACGCATTCCGGAATGTTGATGGGTTCCGGAATGTTGACGGATTCTGTAATGTTGATTGATTCCGGAATGTTGATGGATTCTAGAATGTTCATGTATTCCCAAATGTGGACGCATTCCGGAACGTTGATGGGTTCCGGAATGTTGACTGATTCTATAACGTTGATTGATTCCGCAATGTTGATGGATTCTAGAATGTTGTTGTTTCCTGCAGTGTTGCCTTCAGCCAAGTATCCCGGAATTTTGATGTATTCCAGAATGTTGATGTATTCCGGAATGTTGATGGATTCTAGAATGTTGATGTATTCCCGAACGTGGACGCATTCCGGAATGTTGATGGGTTCCGGAATGTTGACGGATTCTATAACGTTGATTTATTCTGGAATGTTGATGGATTCTAGAATGTTGATGTAATCCCGAACGTGGACACCTTCCGAAATGTTGATGGGTTCCGGAATGTTGACGTATTCCAGAATGTTGATGGATTCCGGAATGTTGATGAATTCTAGAATGTTTATGTATTCCCGAACGTGGACGCATTCCGGAATGTTGATGGGTTCCGGAATGTTGACGGATTCTATAACGTTGATTGATTCCGGAATGTTGATGGATTCTAGAATGTTCATGTATTCCCAAATGTGGATGCATTCCGGAATGTTGATGGGTTCCGGAATGTTGACGGATTCTATAACGTTGATTGATTCCGGAATGTTGATGGATTCTAGAATGTTCATGTATTCCCAAATGTGGACGCATTCCGGAATGTTGATGGGTTCGGGAATGTTGACGGATTCTATAACGTTGATTTATTCTGGAATGTTGATGAATTCTAGAATGTTTATGTATTCCCGAACGTGGACGCATTCCGGAATGTTGATGGATTCCGGAATGTTGATGAATTCCGGAATGTTGATGGGCTCCGGAATGTTGACGGCTTCTATTAACGTTGATTGATTCCGGAATGTTGATGGATTCTAGAATGTTCATGTATTCCCAAATGTGGACGCATTCCGGAACGGTGATGGGTTCCGGAATGTTGACTGATTCTATAACGTTGATTGATTCCGGAATGTTGATGGATTCTAGAGTGTTGTTGGGTCCTGCAGTGTTGCCTTCAGCCAAGTATCCCGGAATGTTGATGTATTCCAGAATGTTGATGTATTCCGGAATGTTGATGGATTCTAGAATGTTGATGTATTCCCGAATGTGGACGCATTCCGGAATGTTGATGGGTTCCGGAATGTTGACGGATTCTGTAAGGTTGATTGATTCCGGAATGTTGATGGATTCTAGAATGTTGATGGATTCCGGAATGTTGATGAATTCTAGAATGTTGATGTATTCCCGAACGTGGACGCATTCCGGAACGGT
The DNA here is from genome assembly GCF_022539595.1 of Amphiprion ocellaris. Lineage (NCBI taxonomy): Eukaryota > Metazoa > Chordata > Actinopteri > Pomacentridae > Amphiprion > Amphiprion ocellaris. Next base: position 12,798,436 of record NC_072783.1, on the reverse strand, counting down.
GATGGGTTCCGGAATGTTGATGAATTCCGGAATGTTGATGGGTTCCGGAATGTTGACGGATTCTGTAACGTTGATTGATTCCGGAATGTTGATGGATTCTAGAATGTTCATGTATTACCAAATGTGGACGCATTCCGGAATGTTGATGGGTTCCGGAATGTTGACTGATTCTATAACGTTGATTGATTCCGGAATGTTGATGGATTCTAGAATGTTGTTGTTTCCTGCAGTGTTGCCTTCAGCCAAGTATCCCGGAATTTTGATGTATTCCAGAATGTTGATGTATTCCGGAATGTTGATGTATTCTAGAATGTTGATGTATTCCCGAACGTGGACGCATTGCGGAATGTTGATGGGTTCCGGAATGTTGACGTATTCCAGAATGTTGATGGATTCCGGAATGTTGATGAATTCTAGAATGTTGATGTATTCCCGAACGTGGACGCATTCCGGAATGTTGATGGGTTCCGGAATGTTGACGGATTCCATAACGTTGATTTATTCTGGAATGTTGATGAATTCTAGAATGTTTATGTATTCCCGAACATGGACGCATTCCGGAATGTTGATGGACTCCGGAATGTTGATGAATTCCGGAATGTTGATGGGCTCCGGAATGTTGACGGCTTCTATTAACGTTGATTGATTCCGGAATGTTGATGGATTCTAGAATGTTCATGTATTCCCAAATGTGGACGCATTCCGGAACGTTGATGGGTTCCGGAATGTTGACTGATTCTATAACGTTGATTGATTCCTGAATGTTGATGGATTCTAGAAAGTTGTTGGGTCCTGCAGTGTTGCCTTCAGCCAAGTATCCTGGAATGTTGATGTATTCCAGAATGTTGATGTATTCCGGAATGTTGATGGATTCTAGAATGTTGATGTATTCCCGAATGTGGACGCATTCCGGAATGTTGATGGGTTCCGGAATGTTGACGGATTCTGTAAGGTTGATTGATTCCGGAATGTTGATGGATTCTAGAATGTTGATGGATTCTGGAATGTTGATGAATTCTAGAATGTTGATGTATTCCCAAATGTGGACGCAATCCGGAATGTTGATGGGTTCCGGAATGTTGATGAATTCCGGAATGTTGATGGGTTCCGGAATGTTGACGGATTCTGTAACGTTGATTGATTCCGGAATGTTGATGGATTCTAGAATGTTGTTGGGTCCTGCAGTGTTGCCTTCAGCCAAGTATCCCGGAATGTTGATGTATTCCAGAATGTTGATGTATTCCGGAATGTTGATGGATTCTAGAATGCTGATGTATTCCCGAATGTGGACGCATTCCGGAATGTTGATGGGTTCCGGAATGTTGACGGATTCTGTAATGTTGATTGATTCCGGAATGTTGATGGATTCTAGAATGTTCATGTATTCCCAAATGTGGACGCATTCCGGAACGTTGATGGGTTCCGGAATGTTGACTGATTCTATAACGTTGATTGATTCCGCAATGTTGATGGATTCTAGAATGTTGTTGTTTCCTGCAGTGTTGCCTTCAGCCAAGTATCCCGGAATTTTGATGTATTCCAGAATGTTGATGTATTCCGGAATGTTGATGGATTCTAGAATGTTGATGTATTCCCGAACGTGGACGCATTCCGGAATGTTGATGGGTTCCGGAATGTTGACGGATTCTATAACGTTGATTTATTCTGGAATGTTGATGGATTCTAGAATGTTGATGTAATCCCGAACGTGGACGCCTTCCGAAATGTTGATGGGTTCCGGAATGTTGACGTATTCCAGAATGTTGATGGATTCCGGAATGTTGATGAATTCTAGAATGTTTATGTATTCCCGAACGTGGACGCATTCCGGAATGTTGATGGGTTCCGGAATGTTGACGGCTTCTATTAACGTTGATTGATTCCGGAATGTTGATGGATTCTAGAATGTTCATGTATTCCCAAATGTGGACGCATTCCGGAATGTTGATGGGTTCCGGAATGTTGACTGATTCTATAACGTTGATTGATTCCGGAATGTTGATGGATTCTAGAATGTTGTTGTTTCCTGCAGTGTTGCCTTCAGCCAAGTATCCCGGAATTTTGATGTATTCCAGAATGTTGATGTATTCCGGAATGTTGATGGATTCTAGAATGTTGATGTATTCCCGAACGTGGACGCATTCCGGAATGTTGATGGGTTCCGGAATGTTGACGTATTCCAGAATGTTGATGGATTCCGGAATGTTGATGAATTCTAGAATGTTGATGTATTCCCGAACGTGGACGCATTCCGGAATATTGATGGGTTCCGGAATGTTGATGAATTCCGGAAGGTTGATGGGTTCCGGAAAGTTGACGGCTTCTATAACGTTGATTGATTCCGGAATGTTGATGGATTCTAGAATGTTGTTGGGTCCTGCAGTGTTGCCTTCAGCCAAGTATCCCGGAATGTTGATGTATTCCAGAATGTTGATGTATTCCGGACTGTTGATGGATTCTAGAATGCTGATGTATTCCCGAATATTGATGGATTCTAGAATGTTGTTGGGTCCTGCAGTGTTGCCTTCAGCCAAGTATCCCGGAATGTTGATGTATTCCAGAATGTTGATGTATTCCGGAATGTTGATGGATTCTAGAATGCTGATGTATTCCCGAATGTGGACGCATTCCGGAATGTTGATGGGTTCCGGAATGTTGACGGATTCTGTAAGGTTGATTGATTCCGGAATGTTGATGGATTCTAGAATGTTGATGGATTCCGGAATGTTGATGAATTCTAGAATGTTGATGTATTCCCGAACGTGGACGCATTCCGGAATGTTGATGGGTTCCGGAATGTTGATGAATTCCGGAATGTTGATGGGTTCCGGGATGTTGATGGATTCTATAACGTTGATTGATTCCGCAATGTTGATGGATTCTAGAATGTTGTTATTTCCTGCAGTGTTGCCTTCAGCCAAGTATCCCGGAATTTTGATGTATTCCAGAATGTTGATGTATTCCGGAATGTTGATGGATTCTAGAATGTTGATGTATTCCCGAACGTGGACGCATTCCGGAATGTTGATGGGTTCCGGAATGTTGACGGATTCTATAACGTTGATTTATTCTGGAATGTTGATGAATTCTAGAATGTTTATGTATTCCCGAACGTGGACGCATTCCGGAATGTTGATGGATTCCGGAATGTTGATGAATTCCGGAATGTTGATGGGCTCCAGAATGTTGACGGCTTCTATTAACGTTGATTGATTAGGGAATGTTGATGCATTATAGAATGTTCATGTATTCCCAAATGTGGACGCATTCCGGAACATTGATGGGTTCCGGAATGTTGACTGATTCTATAACGTTGATTGATTCCGGAATGTTGATGGATTCTAGAATGTTGTTGGGTCCTGCAGTGTTGCCTTCAGCCAAGTATCCCGGAATGTTGATGTATTCCAGAATGTTGATGTATTCCGGAATGTTGATGGATTCTAGAATGTTGATGTATTCCCGAATGTGGACGCATTCCGGAATGTTGATGGGTTGCGGAATGTTGACGGATTCTGTAAGGTTGATTGATTCCGGAATGTTGATGGATTCTAGAATGTTGATGGATTCCGGAATGTTGATGAATTCTAGAATGTTGATGTATTCCCGAACGTGGACGCATTCCGGAATGTTGATGGGTTCCGGAATGTTGACGTATTCCAGAATGTTGATGGATTCCGGAATGTTGATGGATTCTAGAATGTTGATGTATTCCCGAACGTGGACGCATTCCGGAATATTGATGGGTTCCGGAATGTTGATGAATTCCGGAAGGTTGATGGGTTCCGGAAAGTTGACGGCTTCTATAACGTTGATTGATTCCGGAATGTTGATGGATTCTAGAATGTTCATGTATTCCCAAATGTGGACGCATTCCGGAATGTTGATGGGTTCCGGAATGTTGACTGATTCTATAACGTTGATTGATTCCGGAATGTTGATGGATTCTAGAATGTTGTCTGGTCCTGCAGTGTTGCCTTCAGCCAAGTATCCCAGAATGTTGATGTATTCCAGAATGTTGATGTATTCCGGAATGTTGATGGATTCTAGAATGTTGATGTATTCCCGAATGTGGACGCATTCCGGAATGTTGATGGGTTCCGGGATGTTGACGGATTCTATAACGTTGATTGATTCCGGAATGTTGATGGATTCTATAATGTTCATGTATTCCCAATTGTGGACGCATTCCGGAACGTTGATGGGTTCCGGAATGTTGACTGATTCTATAACGTTGATTGATTCCGCAATGTTGATGGATTCTAGAATGTTGTTGTTTCCTGCAGTGTTGCCTTCAGCCAAGTATCCCGGAATTTTGATGTATTCCAGAATGTTGATGTATTCCGGAATGTTGATGGATTCTAGAATGTTGATGTAATCCCGAACGTGGACGCATTCCGGAATGTTGATGGGTTCTGGAATGTTGACGGATTCCAGAATGTTGATGGATTCCGGAATGTTGATGAATTCTAGAATGTTTATGTATTCCCGAACGTGGACGCATTCCGGAATGTTGATGGGTTCCGGAATGTTGATGAATTCCGGAATGTTGATGGGCTCCGGAATGTTGACGGCTTCTATTAACGTTGATTGATTCCGGAATGTTGATGGATTCTAGAATGTTCATGTATTCCCAAATGTGGACGCATTCCGGAATGTTGATGGGTTCCGGAATGTTGACTGATTCTATAATGTTGATTGATTCCGGAATGTTGATGGATTCTAGAATGTTGTTGGGTCCTGCAGTGTTGCCTTCAGCCAAGTATCCCGGAATGTTGATGTATTCCAGAATGTTGATGTATTCCGGAATGTTGATGGATTCTAGAATGTTGATGTATTCCCGAATGTGGACGCATTCCGGAATGTTGATGGGTTCCGGAATGTTGACGGATTCTATAATGCTGATGGATTCTAGAATGTTCATGTATTCCCAAATGTGGACGCATTCCGGAATGTTGATGGGTTCCGCAATTTTACGGATTCTGTAATGTTGATTGATTCCGGAATGTTGATGGATTCTAGAATGTTCATGTATTCCCAAATGTGGACGCATTCCGGAACGTTGATGGGTTCCGGAATGTTGACTGATTCTATAACGTTGATTGATTCCGCAATGTTGATGGATTCTAGAATGTTGTTGTTTCCTGCAGTGTTGCCTTCAGCCAAGTATCCCGGAATTTTGATGTATTCCAGAATGTTGATGTATTCCGGAATGTTGATGGATTCTAGAATGTTGATGTATTCCCGAACGTGGACGCATTCCGGAATGTTGATGGGTTCCGGAATGTTGACTGATTCTATAACGTTGATTGATTCCGCAATGTTGATGGATTCTAGAATGTTGTTGTTTCCTGCAGTGTTGCCTTCAGCCAACTATCACGGACTTTTGATGTATTAAAGAATGTTGATGTATTCCGGAATGTTGATGGATTCTAGAATGTTGATGTATTCCCGAATGTGGACGCATTCCGGAATGTTGATGGGTTCCGGAATGTTGACGGATTCTGTAATGTTGATTGATTCCGGAATGTTGATGGATTCTAGAATGTTCATGTATTCCCAAATGTGGACGCATTCCGGAACGTTGATGGGTTCCGGAATGTTGACTGATTCTATAACGTTGATTGATTCCGCAATGTTGATGGATTCTAGAATGTTGTTGTTTCCTGCAGTGTTGCCTTCAGCCAAGTATCCCGGAATTTTGATGTATTCCAGAATGTTGATGTATTCCGGAATGTTGATGGATTCTAGAATGTTGATGTATTCCCGAACGTGGACGCATTCCGGAATGTTGATGGGTTCCGGAATGTTGACGGATTCTATAACGTTGATTTATTCTGGAATGTTGATGGATTCTAGAATGTTGATGTAATCCCGAACGTGGACGCCTTCCGAAATGTTGATGGGTTCCGGAATGTTGACGTATTCCAGAATGTTGATGGATTCCGGAATGTTGATGAATTCTAGAATGTTTATGTATTCCCGAACGTGGACGCATTCCGGAATGTTGATGGGTTCCGGAATGTTGACGGCTTCTATTAACGTTGATTGATTCCGGAATGTTGATGGATTCTAGAATGTTCATGTATTCCCAAATTTGGACGCATTCCGGAATGTTGATGGGTTCCGGGATGTTGACGGATTCTATAAAGTTGATTGATTCCGGAATGTTGATGGATTCTATAATGTTCATGTATTCCCAAATGTGGACGCATTCCGGAACGTTGATGGGTTCGGGAATGTTGACGGATTCTATAACGTTGATTTATTCTGGAATGTTGATGAATTCTAGAATGTTTATGTATTCCCGAACGTGGACGCATTCCGGAATGTTGATGGATTCCGGAATGTTGATGAATTCCGGAATGTTGATGGGCTCCGGAATGTTGACGGCTTCTATTAACGTTGATTGATTCCGGAATGTTGATGGATTCTAGAATGTTCATGTATTCCCAAATGTGGACGCATTCCGGAACGTTGATGGGTTCCGGAATGTTGACTGATTCTATAACGTTGATTGATTCCGGAATGTTGATGGATTCTAGAATGTTGTTGGGTCCTGCAGTGTTGCCTTCAGCCAAGTATCCCGGAATGTTGATGTATTCCAGAATGTTGATGTATTCCGGAATGTTGATGGATTCTAGAATGTTCATGTATTCCAGAATGTGGACGCATTCCGGAATGTTGATGGGTTCCGGAATGTTGACTGATTCTATAACGTTGATTGATTCCGCAATGTTGATGGATTCTAGAATGTTGATGGATTCCGGAATGTTGATGAATTCTAGAATGTTGATGTATTCCCGAACGTGGACGCATTCCGGAATGTTGATGGGTTCCGGAATGTTGATGAATTCCGGAATGTTGATGGGTTCCGGAATGTTGACGGATTCTGTAACGTTGATTGATTCCGGAATGTTGATGGATTCTAGAATGTTCATGTATTACCAAATGTGGACGCATTCCGGAATGTTGATGGGTTCCGGAATGTTGACTGATTCTATAACGTTGATTGATTCCGGAATGTTGATGGATTCTAGAATGTTGTTGTTTCCTGCAGTGTTGCCTTCAGCCAAGTATCCCGGAATTTTGATGTATTCCAGAATGTTGATGTATTCCGGAATGTTGATGGATTCTAGAATGTTGATGTATTCCCGAACGTGGACGCATTCCGGAATGTTGATGGGTTCCGGAATGTTGACGTATTCCAGAATGTTGATGGATTCCGGAATGTTGATGAATTCTAGAATGTTGATGTATTCCCGAACGTGGACGCATTCCGGAATGTTGATGGGTTCCGGAATGTTGACGGATTCCATAACGTTGATTTATTCTGGAATGTTGATGAATTCTAGAATGTTTATGTATTCCCGAACATGGACGCATTCCGGAATGTTGATGGATTCCGGAATGTTGATGAATTCCGGAATGTTGATGGGCTCCGGAATGTTGACGGCTTCTATTAACGTTGATTGATTCCGGAATGTTGATGGATTCTAGAATGTTCATGTATTCCCAAATGTGGACGCATTCCGGAACGTTGATGGGTTCCGGAATGTTGACTGATTCTATAACGTTGATTGATTCCTGAATGTTGATGGATTCTAGAAAGTTGTTGGGTCCTGCAGTGTTGCCTTCAGCCAAGTATCCTGGAATGTTGATGTATTCCAGAATGTTGATGTATTCCAGAATGTTGATGGATTCTAGAATGTTGATGTATTCCCGAACGTGGACGCATTCCGGAATGTTGATGGGTTCCGGAATGTTGACGGATTCTGTAAGGTTTATTGATTCCGGAATGTTGATGGATTCTAGAATGTTGATGGATTCTGGAATGTTGATGAATTCTAGAATGTTGATGTATTCCCGAACGTGGACGCAATCCGGAATGTTGATGGGTTCCGGAATGTTGATGAATTCCGGAATGTTGATGGGTTCCAGAATGTTGACGGATTCTGTAACGTTGATTGATTCCGGAATGTTGATGGATTCTAGAATGTTCATGTATTACCAAATGTGGACGCATTCCGGAATGTTGATGGGTTCCGAAATGTTGACTGATTCTATAACGTTGATTGATTCCGGAATGTTGATGGATTCTAGAATGTTGTTGTTTCCTGCAGTGTTGCCTTCAGCCAAGTATCCCGGAATTTTGATGTATTCCAGAATGTTGATGTATTCCGGAATGTTGATGGATTCTAGAATGTTGATGTATTCCCGACCGTGGACGCATTCCGGAATGTTGATGGGTTCCGGAATGTTGACGTATTCCAGAATGTTGATGGATTCCGGAATGTTGATGAATTCTAGAATGTTGATGTATTCCCGAACGTGGACGCATTCCGGAATATTGATGGGTTCCGGAATGTTGATGAATTCCGGAAGGTTGGTGGGTTCCGGAAAGTTGACGGCTTCTATAACGTTGATTGATTCCGGAATGTTGATGGATTCTAGAATGTTCATGTATTCCCAAATGTGGACGCATTCCGGAATGTTGATGGGTTCCGGAATGTTGACTGATTCTATAACGTTGATTGATTCCGGAATGTTGATGGATTCTAGAATGTTGTTGGGTCCTGCAGTGTTGCCTTCAGCCAAGTATCCCGGAATGTTGATGTATTCCAGAATGTTGATGTATTCCGGACTGTTGATGGATTCTAGAATGCTGATGTATTCCCGAATATTGATGGATTCTAGAATGTTGTTGGGTCCTGCAGTGTTGCCTTCAGCCAAGTATCCCGGAATGTTGATGTATTCCAGAATGTTGATGTATTCCGGAATGTTGATGGATTCTAGAATGTTCATGTATTCCCGAATGTGGACGCATTCCGGAATGTTGATGGGTTCCGGGATGTTGACGGATTCTATAACGTTGATTGATTCCGGAATGTTGATGGATTCTATAATGTTCATGTATTCCCAAATGTGGACGCATTCCGGAACGTTGATGGGTTCCGGAATGTTGACTGATTCTATAACGTTGATTGATTCCGCAATGTTGATGGATTCTAGAATGTTGTTGTTTCCTGCAGTGTTGCCTTCAGCCAACTATCCCGGAATTTTGATGTATTCCAGAATGTTGATGTATTCCGGAATGTTGATGGATTCTAGAATGTTGATGTATTCCCGAACGTGGACGCATTCCGGAATGTTGATGGGTTCCGGAATTTTTTCACGGATTCTATAACGTTGATTTATTCTGGAATGTTGATGAATTCTAGAATGTTTATGTATTCACGAACGTGGACGCATTCCGGAATGTTGATGGATTCCGGAATGTTGATGAATTCCGGAATGTTGATGGGCTCCGGAATGTTGACGGCTTCTATTAACGTTGATTGATTCCGGAATGTTGATGGATTCTAGAATGTTGTTATTTCCTGCAGTGTTGCCTTCAGCCAACTATCCCGGAATGTTGATGTATTCCAGAATGTTGATGTATTCCGGAATGTTGATGGATTCTAGAATGCTGATGTATTCCCGAATGTGGACGCATTCCGGAATGTTGATGGGTTCCGGAATGTTGACGGATTCTATAACGTTGATTTATTCTGGAATGTTGATGAATTCTAGAATGTTTATGTATTCCCGAACGTGGACGCATTCCGGAATGTTGATGGATTCCGGAATGTTGATGAATTCCGGAATGTTGATGGGCTCCGGAATGTTGACGGCTTCTATTAACGTTGATTGATTCCGGAATGTTGATGGATTCTAGAATGTTCATGTATTCCCAAATGTGGACGCATTCCGGAACGTTGATGGGTTCCGGAATGTTGACTGATTCTATAATGTTGATTGATTCCGGAATGTTGATGGATTCTAGAAAGTTGTTGGGTCCTGCAGTGTTGCCTTCAGCCAAGTATCCCGGAATGTTGATGTATTCCAGAATGTTGATGTATTCCGGAATGTTGATGGATTCTAGAATGTTGATGTATTCCCGAATGTGGACGCATTCCGGAATGTTGATGGGTTCCGGAATGTTGACGGATTCTGTAAGGTTGATTGATTCCGGAATGTTGATGGATTCTAGAATGTTGATGGATTCCGGAATGTTGATCAATTCTAGAATGTTGATGTATTCCCGAACGTGGACGCATTCCGGAATGTTGATGGGTTCCGGAATGTTGATGAATTCCGGAATGTTGATGGGTTCCGGAATGTTGACGGATTCTGTAACGTTGATTGATTCCGAAATGTTGATGGATTCTAGAATGTTCATGTATTACCAAATGTGGACGCATTCCGGAATGTTGATGGGATCCGGAATGTTGACTGATTCTATAACGTTGATTGATTCCGGAATATTGATGGATTCTAGAATGTTGTTGTTTCCTGCAGTGTTGCCTTCAGCCAAGTATCCCGGAATTTTGATGTATTCCAGAATGTTGATGTATTCCGGAATGTTGATGGATTCTAGAATGTTGATGTATTCCCGAACGTGGACGCATTCCGGAATGTTGATGGGTTCCGGAATGTTGACGTATTCCAGAATGTTGATGGATTCCGGAATGTTGATGAATTCTAGAATGTTGATGTATTCCCGAACGTGGACGCATTCCGGAATATTGATGGGTTCCGGAATGTTGATGAATTCCGGAAGGTTGATGGGTTCCGGATAGTTGACGGTTTCTATAACGTTGATTGATTCCGGAATGTTGATGGATTCTAGAATGTTCATGTATTCCCAAATGTGGACGCATTCCGGAATGTTGATGGGTTCCGGAATGTTGACTGATTCTATAACGTTGATTGATTCCGGAATGTTGATGGATTCTAGAATGTTGTTGGGTCCTGCAGTGTTGCCTTCAGCCAAGTATCCCGGAATGTTGATGTATTCCAGAATGTTGATGTATTCCGGAATGTTGATGGATTCTAGAATGTTGATGTATTCCCGAATGTGGACGCATTCCGGAATGTTGATGGGTTCCGGAATGTTGACTGATTCTGTAAGGTTGATTGATTCCGGAATGTTGATGGATTCTAGAATGTTGATGGATTCCGGAATGTTGATGAATTCTAGAATGTTGATGTATTCCCGAACGTGGACGCATTCCGGAATGTTGATGGGTTCCGGAATGTTGACGTATTCCAAAATGTTGATGGATTCCGGAATGTTGATGAATTCTAGAATGTTGATGTATTCCCGAACGTGGACGCATTCCGGAATATTGATGGTTTCCGGAATGTTGATGAATTCCGGAAGGTTGATGGGTTCCGGAAAGTTGACGGCTTCTATAACGTTGATTGATTCCGGAATGTTGATGGATTCTAGAATGTTCATGTATTCCCAAATGTGGACGCATTCCGGAATGTTGATGGGTTCCGGAATGTTGACTGATTCTATAACGTTGATTGATTCCGGAATGTTGATGGATTCTAGAATGTTGTTGGGTCCTGCAGTGTTGCCTTCAGCCAAGTATCCCGGAATGTTGATGTATTCCAGAATGTTGATGTATTCCGGACTGTTTATGGATTCTAGAATGCTGATGTATTCCCGAATATTGATGGATTCTAGAATGTTGTTGGGTCCTGCAGTGTTGCCTTCAGCCAAGTATCCCGGAATGTTGATGTATTCCAGAATGTTGATGTATTCCGGAATGTTGATGGATTCTAGAATGTTGATGTATTCCCGAATGTGGACGCATTCCGGAATGTTGATGGGTTCCGGAATGTTGACGGATTCTGTAAGGTTGATTGATTCCGGAATGTTGATGGATTCTAGAATGTTGATGGATTCCGGAATGTTGATGAATTCTAGAATGTTGATGTATTCCCGAACGTGGACGCATTCCGGAATGTTGATGGGTTCCAGAATGTTGATGAATTCCGGAATGTTGATGGGTTCCGGGATGTTGATGGATTCTATAACGTTGATTGATTCCGCAATGTTGATGGATTCTAGAATGTTGTTATTTCCTGCAGTGTTGCCTTCAGCCAAGTATCCCGGAATTTTGATGTATTCCAGAATGTTGATGTATTCCGGAATGTTGATGGATTCTAGAATGTTGATGTATTCCCGTATGTGGACGCATTCCGGAATGTTGATGGCTTCCGGGATGTTGACGGATTCTATAACGTTGATTGATTCCGGAATGTTGATGGATTCTAGAATGTTCATGTATTCCCAAATGTGGACGCATTCCGGAATGTTGATGGGTTCCGGAATGTTGACTGATTCTATAACGTTGATTGATTCCGGAATGTTGATGGATTCTAGAATGTTGTTGGGTCCTGCAGTGTTGCCTTCAGCCAAGTATCCCGGAATGTTGATGTATTCCAGAATGTTGATGTATTCCGGAATGTTGATGGATTCTAGAATGTTGATGTATTCCCGAACGTGGACGCATTCCGGAATGTTGATGGGTTCCGGAATGTTGACGGATTCTATAACGTTGATTTATTCTGGAATGTTGATGGATTCTAGAATGTTGATGTAATCCCGAACGTGGACGCCTTCCGAAATGTTGATGGGTTCCGGAATGTTGACGTATTCCAGAATGTTAATGGATTCCGGAATGTTGATGAATTCTAGAATGTTTTTGTATTCCCGAACATGGACGCATTCCGGAATGTTGATGGGTTCCGGAATGTTGATGAATTCCGGAAAGTTGATGGGCTCCGGAATGTTGACGGCTTCTATTAACGTTGATTGATTCCGGAATGTTGATGGATTCTAGAATGTTCATGTATTCCCAAATGTGGACGCATTCCGGAATGTTGATGGGTTCCGGAATGTTGACTGATTCTATAACATTGATTGATTCCGGAATGTTGATGGATTCTAGAATGTTGTTGGGTCCTGCAGTGTTGCCTTCAGCCAAGTATCCCGGAATGTTGATGTATTCCAGAATGTTGATGTATTCCAGAATGTTGATGGATTCTAGAATGCTGATGTATTCCCGAATGTGGACGCATTCCGGAATTTTGATGGGTTCCGGAATGTTGACGGATTCTGTAATGTTGATTGATTCCGGAATGTTGATGGATTCTATAATGTTCATGTATTCCCAAATGTGGACGCATTCCGGAACGTTGATGGGTTCCGGAATGTTGACTGATTCTATAACGTTGATTGATTCCGCAATGTTGATGGATTCTAAAATGTTGTTGTTTCCTGCAGTGTTGCCTTCAGCCAAGTATCCCGGAATGTTGATGTATTCCAGAATGTTGATGTATTCCGGAATGTTGATGGATTCTAGAATGTTGATGTATTCCCGAACGTGGACGCATTCTGGAATGTTGATGGGTTCCGGAATGTTGACGGATTCTATAACGTTGATTTATTCTGGAATGTTGATGAATTCTAGAATGTTTATGTATTCACGAACGTGGACGCATTCCGGAATGTTGATGTATTCCGGAATGTAGATGAATTCCGGAATGTTGATGGGCTCCGGAATGTTGACGGCTTCTATTAACGTTGATTGATTCCGGAATGTTGATGGATTCTAGAATGTTGTTATTTCCTGCAGTGTTGCCTTCAGCCAAGTATCCCGGAATTTTGATGTATTCCAGAATGTTGATGTATTCCGGAATGTTGATGGATTCTAGAATGTTGATGTATTCCCGAACGTGGACGCATTCCGGAATGTTGATGGGTTCCGGAATGTTGACGGATTCTATAACGTTGATTTATTCTGGAATGTTGATGGATTCTAGAATGTTGATGTAATCCCGAACGTGGACGCCTTCCGAAATGTTGATGGGTTCCGGAATGTTGACGTATTCCAGAATGTTGATGGATTCCGGAATGTTGATGAATTCTAGAATGTTTATGTATTCCCGAACGTGGACGCATTCCGGAATGTTGATGGGTTCCGGAATGTTGATGAATTCCGGAATGTTGATGGGCTCCGGAATGTTGACGGCTTCTATTAACGTTGATTGATTCCAGAATGTTGATGGATTCTAGAATGTTCATGTATTCCCAAATGTGGACGCATTCCGGAATGTTGATGGGTTCCGGAATGTTGACTGATTCTATAACGTTGATTGATTCCGGAATGTTGATGGATTCTAGAATGTTGTAGGGTCCTGCAGTGTTGCCTTCAGCCAAGTATCCCGGAATGTTGATGTATTCCAGAATGTTGATGTATTCCGGAATGTTGATGGATTCTAGAATGCTGATGTATTCCCGAATGTGGACGCATTCCGGAATTTTGATGGGTTCCGGAATGTTGACGGATTCTGTAATGTTGATTAATTCCGGAATGTTGATGGATTCTAGAATGTTCATGTATTCCACAATGTGGACGCATTCCTTGAATGTTGATGGGTTCCGGAATGTTGACTGATTCTACAACGTTGATTGATTCCGCAATGTTGATGGATTCTAGAATGTTGTTATTTCCTGCAGTGTTGCCTTCAGCCAAGTATCCCGGAATTTTGATGTATTCCAGAATGTTGATGTATTCCGGAATGTTGATGGATTCTAGAATGTTGATGTATTCCCGAATGTGGACGCATTCCGGAATGTTGATGGGTTCCGGGATGTTGACGGATTCTATAACGTTGATTGATTCCGGAATGTTGATGGATTCTATAATGTTCATGTATTCCCAAATGTGGACGCATTCCGGAACGTTGATGGGTTCCGGAATGTTGACTGATTCTATAACGTTGATTGATTCCGCAATGTTGATGGATTCTAAAATGTTGTTGTTTCCTGCAGTGTTGCCTTCAGCCAACTATCCCGGAATTTTGATGTATTCCAGAATGTTGATGTATTCCGGAATGTTGATGGATTCTAGAATGTTGATGTATTCCCGAACGTGGACGCATTCTGGAATGTTGATGGGTTCCGGAATGTTGACGGATTCTATAACGTTGATTTATTCTGGAATGTTGATGAATTCTAGAATGTTTATGTATTCACAAACGTGGACGCATTCTGGAATGTTGATGTATTCCGGAATGTAGATGAATTCCGGAATGTTGATGGGCTCCGGAATTTTGACGGCTTCTATTAACGTTGATTGATTCCGGAATGTTGATGGATTCTAGAATGTTGTTATTTCCTGCAGTGTTGCCTTCAGCCAACCTTCCCGGAATGTTGATGTATTCCAGAATGTTGATGTATTCCGGAATGTTGATGGATTCTAGAATGCTGATGTATTCCCGAATGTGGACGCATTCCGGAATGTTGATGGGTTCCGGAATGTTGACGGATTCTATAACGTTGATTTATTCTGGAATGTTGATGAATTCTAGAATGTTTATGTATTCCCGAACGTGGACGCATTCCGGAATGTTGATGGATTCCGGAATGTTGATGAATTCCGGAATGTTGATGGGCTCCGGAATTTTGACGGCTTCTATTAACGTTGATTGATTCCGGAATGTTAATGGATTCTAGAATGTTCATGTATTCCCAAATGTGGACGCATTCCGGAACGTTGATGGGTTCCGGAATGTTGACTGATTCTATAACGTTGATTGATTCCGGAATGTTGATGGATTCTAGAATGTTGTTGGGTCCTGCAGTGTTGCCTTCAGCCAAGTATCCCGGAATGTTGATGTATTCCAGAATGTTGATGTATTCCGGAATGTTGATGGATTCTAGAATGTTGATGTATTCCCGAATGTGGACGCATTCCGGAATGTTGATGGGTTCCAGAATGTTGACGGATTCTGTAAGGTTGATTGATTCCGGAATGTTGATGGATTCTAGAATGTTGATGGATTCCGGAATGTTGATGAATTCTAGAATGTTGATGTATTCCCGAACGTGGACGCATTCCGGAATGTTGATGGGTTCTGGAATGTTGATGAATTCCGGAATGTTGATGGGTTCCGGAATGTTGACGGATTCTGTAACGTTGATTGATTCCGAAATGTTGATGGATTCTATAATGTTCATGTATTACCAAATGTGGACGCATTCCGGAATGATGATGGGTTCCGGAATGTTGACTGATTCTATAACGTTGATTGATTTCGGAATGTTGATGGATTCTAGAATGTTGTTGTTTCCTGCAGTGTTGCCTTCAGCCAAGTATCCCGGAATTTTGATGTATTCCAGAATGTTGATGTATCCCGGAATGTTGATGGATTCTAGAATGCTGATGTATTCCCGAATGTGGACGCATTCCGGAATGTTGATGGGTTCCGGAATGTTGACGGATTCTGTAAGGTTTATTGATTCCGGAATGTTGATGGATTCTAGAATGTTGATGGATTCTGGAATGTTGATGAATTCTAGAATGTTGATGTATTCCCGAACGTGGACGCAATCCGGAATGTTGATGGGTTCCGGAATGTTGATGAATTCCGGAATGTTGATGGGTTCCGGAATGTTGACGGATTCTGTAACGTTGATTGATTCCGGAATGTTGATGGATTCTAGAATGTTCATGTATTACCAAATGTGGACGCATTCCGGAATGTTGATGGGTTCCGGAATGTTGACTGATTCTATAACGTTGATTGATTCCGGAATGTTGATGGATATTAGAATGTTGTTGTTTCCTGCAGTGTTGCCTTCAGCCAAGTATCCCGGAATTTTGATGTATTCCAGAATGTTGATGTATTCCGGAATGTTGATGGATTCTAGAATGTTGATGTATTCCCGACCGTGGACGCATTCCGGAATGTTGATGGGTTCCGGAATGTTGACGTATTCCAGAATGTTGATGGATTCCGGAATGTTGATGGATTCTAGAATGTTGATGTATTCCCGACCGTGGACGCATTCCGGAATGTTGATGGGTTCCGGAATGTTGACGTATTCCAGAATGTTGATGGATTCCGGAATGTTGATGAATTCTAGAATGTTGATGTATTCCCGAACGTGGACGCATTCCGGAATGTTGATGGGTTCCGGAATGTTGACGGATTCTATAACGTTGATTTATTCTGGAATGTTGATGGATTCTAGAATGTTGATGTAATCCCGAACGTGGACGCCTTCCGAAATGTTGATGGGTTCCGGAATGTTGACGTATTCCAGAATGTTGATGGATTCCGGAATGTTGATGAATTCTAGAATGTTTATGTATTCCCGAACGTGGACGCATTCCGGAATGTTGATGGGTTCCGGAATGTTGATGAATTCCGGAATGTTGATGGGCTCCGGAATGTTGACGGCTTCTATTAACGTTGATTGATTCCGGAATGTTGATGGATTCTAGAATGTTCATGTATTCCCAAATGTGGACGCATTCCGGAATGTTGATGGGTTCCGGAATGTTGACTGATTCTATAACGTTGATTGATTCCGGAATGTTGATGGATTCTAGAATGTTGTTGGGTCCTGCAGTGTTGCCTTCAGCCAAGTATCCCGGAATGTTGATGTATTCCAGAATGTTGATGTATTCCGGACTGTTGATGGATTCTAGAATGCTGATGTATTCCCGAATATTGATGGATTCTAGAATGTTGTTGGGTCCTGCAGTGTTGCCTTCAGCCAAGTATCCCGGAATGTTGATGTATTCCAGAATGTTGATGTATTCCGGAATGTTGATGGATTCTAGAATGTTGATGTATTCCCGAATGTGGACGCATTCCGGAATGTTGATGGGTTCCGGAATGTTGACGGATTCTGTAAGGTTGATTGATTCCGGAATGTTGATGGATTCTAGAATGTTGATGGATTCCGGAATGTTGATGAATTCTAGAATGTTGATGTATTCCCGAACGTGGACGCATTCCGGAATGTTGATGGGTTCCAGAATGTTGATGAATTCCGGAATGTTGATGGGTTCCGGGATGTTGATGGATTCTATAACGTTGATTGATTCCGCAATGTTGATGGATTCTAGAATGTTGTTATTTCCTGCAGTGTTGCCTTCAGCCAAGTATCCCGGAATTTTGATGTATTCCAGAATGTTGATGTATTCCGGAATGTTGATGGATTCTAGAATGTTTATGTATTCCCGAACGTGGACGCATTCCGGAATGTTGATGGATTCCGGAATGTTGATGAATTCCGGAATGTTGATGGGCTCCGGAATGTTGACGGCTTCTATTAACGTTGATTGATTCCGGAATGTTGATGGATTCTAGAATGTTCATGTATTCCCAAATTTGGACGCATTCCGGAATGTTGATGGGTTCCGGGATGTTGACGGATTCTATAAAGTTGATTGATTCCGGAATGTTGATGGATTCTATAATGTTCATGTATTCCCAAATGTGGACACATTCCGGAACGTTGATGGGTTCGGGAATGTTGACGGATTCTATAACGTTGATTTATTCTGGAATGTTGATGAATTCTAGAATGTTTATGTATTCCCGAACGTGGACGCATTCCGGAATGTTGATGGATTCCGGAATGTTGATGAATTCCGGAATGTTGATGGGCTCCGGAATGTTGACGGCTTCTATTAACGCTGATTGATTCCGGAATGTTGATGGATTCTAGAATGTTCATGTATTCCCAAATGTGGACGCATTCCGGAACGTTGATGGGTTCCGGAATGTTGACTGATTCTATAACGTTGATTGATTCCGGAATGTTGATGGATTCTAGAATGTTGTTGGGTCCTGCAGTGTTGCCTTCAGCCAAGTATCCCGGAATGTTGATGTATTCCAGAATGTTGATGTATTCCGGAATGTTGATGGATTCTAGAATGTTCATGTATTACCAAATGTGGACGCATTCCGGAATGTTGATGGGTTCCGGAATGTTGACTGATTCTATAACGTTGATTGATTCCGGAATGTTGATGGATTCTAGAATGTTGATGGATTCCGGAATGTTGATGAATTCTAGAATGTTGATGTATTCCCGAACGTGGACGCATTCCGGAATGTTGATGGGTTCCGGAATGTTGATGAATTCCGGAATGTTGATGGGTTCCGGAATGTTGACGGATTCTGTAACGTTAATTGATTCCGGAATGTTGATGGATTCTAGAATGTTCATGTATTACCAAATGTGGACGCATTCCGGAATGTTGATGGGTTCCGGAATGTTGACTGATTCTATAACGTTGATTGATTCCGGAATGTTGATGGATTCTAGAATGTTGTTGTTTCCTGCAGTGTTGCCTTCAGCCAAGTATCCCGGAATTTTGATGTATTCCAGAATGTTGATGTATTCCGGAATGTTGATGGATTCTAGAATGTTGATGTATTCCCGAACGTGGACGCATTGCGGAATGTTGATGGGTTCCGGAATGTTGACGTATTCCAGAATGTTGATGGATTCCGGAATGTTGATGAATTCTAGAATGTTGATGTATTCCCGAACGTGGACGCATTCCGGAATGTTGATGGGTTCCGGAATGTTGACGGATTCCATAACGTTGATTTATTCTGGAATGTTGATGAATTCTAGAATGTTTATGTATTCCCGAACATGGACGCATTCCGGAATGTTGATGGATTCCGGAATGTTGATGAATTCCGGAATGTTGATGGGCTCCGGAATGTTGACGGCTTCTATTAACGTTGATTGATTCCGGAATGTTGATGGATTCTAGAATGTTCATGTATTCCCAAATGTGGACGCATTCCGGAACGTTGATAGGTTCCGGAATGTTGACTGATTCTATAACGTTGATTGATTCCTGAATGTTGATGGATTCTAGAATGTTGTTGGGTCCTGCAGTGTTGCCTTCAGCCAAGTATCCCGGAATGTTGATGTATTCCAGAATGTTGATGTATTCCGGAATGTTGATGGATTCTAGAATGTTGATGTATTCCCGAATGTGGACGCATTCCGGAATGTTGATGGGTTCCGGAATGTTGACGGATTCTGTAAGGTTGATTGATTCCGGAATGTTGATGGATTCTAGAATGTTGATGGATTCCGGAATGTTGATGAATTCTAGAATGTTGATGTATTCCCGAACGTGGACGCATTCCGGAATGTTGATGGGTTCCGGAATGTTGATGAATTCCGGAATGTTGATGGGTTCCGGGATGTTGATGGATTCTATAACGTTGATTGATTCCGGAATGTTGATGGATTCTAGAATGTTCATGTATTCCAGAATGTGGACGCATTCCGGAATGTTGATGGGTTCCGGAATGTTGACTGATTCTACAACGTTGATTGATTCCGCAATGTTGATGGATTCTAGAATGTTGTTATTTCCTGCAGTGTTGCCTTCAGCCAAGTATCCCGGAATTTTGATGTATTCCAGAATGTTGATGTATTCCGGAATGTTGATGGATTCTAGAATGTTCATGTATTCCCAAATGTGGACGCATTCCGGAATGTTGATGGGTTCCGGAATGTTGACTGATTCTATAACGTTGATTGATTCCGGAATGTTGATGGATTCTAGAATGTTCATGTATTCCCAAACGTGGACGCATTCCGGAATGTTGATGGGTTCCGGAATGTTGATGAATTCCGGAATGTTGATGGGTTCCGGAATGTTGACGGATTCTGTAACGTTGATTGATTCCGGAATGTTGATGGATTCTAGAATGTTCATGTATT